>NC_092703.1:15129348-15364503 GCF_964275005.1 Diadema setosum | reverse complement strand
TCCCCGGTCAAACGTCATACTGGGAATTCTGCCATATCAGTCTCACGCATTCTCGAATGAACACTTAAAACATGAAAACTCTAGATGTGTAAAAAAAATGCACACATAATACAAAACAACATGCGGACATATTATTATAGACTCAAACACTATGGATACAAATTCAACAAAATATATACGGAACACTAGTTGAACTTAACTTCATAGATTGTACATGTTAGGCATACAGACCAGCAAAGTATACAAACAGCAAAATCACCACCACAGTTGGTGAACTTCAAGCATTCAAAGGCTCTTTGTGGAACAGGACAGTTTGATATATGCCACTTCGGGTTCCACTCCGGGATTGTTTAATACATTCAATTTAAAATAGCAAAACCAGATGTGCCCAAGATTAAATGACAGCCATTTTGAACACCTGTGGCAATTATGCACTGTTTGATTACATATTACAATTTGATGCATTCTAAAAAGTTTAAGACCGGAAACAAGTATAACGCCTTGCCAACTGAGGAGATAAAAAAAAAGTCATTTGTATCAATGTGCACATTTTAAGATGACAACGTTGGATCTTACCTGCCGTAGAGGTGCTACAGGGGTGTCAGTTGTGGCAACGATTTCGGGCTCCGGTTCAGTCGGTGTACCTGTGTTAAGCAAAGTATGCTAGCACAATACATCACCGTGACTCTTTTGCTTAGCTTTTATTTCTTTCTTATTTCTTCGTTCTTTCAAGATTAACGTCCAAATAAAAAGCTAAATGCAGTTGTTGAGAGGATTAATGCGATTTTGTACATATCCTTTTCTGAGATATTTGCACTTGAATGTGCTCTATCGTCAATTTTCTTCGTAGCTCATATCCAACAACAACAACAACAACAACAACAACAACAACAACAACAACAACAACAACAACAACAACAAATCGACGTAAGTTTGCCAAGTTGGAATGAGAATAGACTGTTCACGATTTTTCCCAGTTGTTACGGGAACAGTGACGAAACCTCAAATTTGCACCTCTTCGCTCAGTGACATACCCCCTTAACTGTCAGGATGGACATGTGCAGCATGTCCCTGCCGCTTGCAGTTCAAAGTCTTTAGTGTCATGAGGGCTTACTATAAAGATCTCAGTGCCGATAGAGCAGTCACACACACACTAACTACTTGTAGCTATGAAATCATAGTGGAGGTTAATGCGGATTTACTAACTGTGTTATTGTAAACAAATCCAGGATATCTTGAGCTATTAAGGATAAGGACTGTAGTCACGACAAATATCATTAGTGAAATCACTTTGTTCCCATGTTTTTCAGATCCGCTCACCTTTCAGTCGAATTTCAGCATCAAATCCGTCTCCGATGTATCTCTCATATCGGCCGAGCAGGTAAACCGTTGCTCCTCCAACCACTTGAAATAAAAGGCGGAACTTCGTAGTCAACCCTGCTGGTAAACTCTTCGCCTCTGAGGCCCACTGTCGAACTTGGGACGCCAGCGGGTCGTCGTAAATGCCGACCTTCTCGTTCAAGACTTCGATCCTGCGCCACGTGATTTCGATCGCCCTATCAGGCGGCGCAAAGAAGCGCCAGTAGCACGACACTCTTCCGTACTTTGTGCTTCCGGCGTTGTTGAACGGGGAACCGATGTAAATGACGGGCGTGGAGTCAGTGACGTCGACAGTTCCACCACATGATGTCGGCTGTGGAAGAGCCGTATCATCTGTTTGGAAATAAAAACAGAGATTCGGCGTGATGTGCATTGATTTCTTTATTGTCACACATACCACTGTATATTGTACTGGCATTGGAAGTCGTACTGTTGTATAAGTTGTCCGCTCATTAGTTTCTCCTTTAGATAGTTATTAAAGTACAATCGTACACACTAATGGATGATGACAACTAAGAATGCAATTTTTGTTTTATAAACTTAGAAAAAAAAACACATCCACGCACACATGGTCGTATCCTACTTCCTTTGATCCTTTGATACATTGAAGCTGCTCTTTTTGATATCACAAAGTGGTATTTGTGATATCAGGAAATAATGTTAAATGCTAAAAAGGCTTGCCATAAGTACGACGATAATATCGCAACAGAGAAAAAAAATGGTTTAGAGGATTTTCTTTCTTGCTTTTTTTTTTAAATGGTGGAAGTTCCTTGCCTTGAAGTTATAGGTACATATCTCGGGAATTAGTGAAGGGTGGGGGTATTGCCCCCCTGCCCCTGCCCCTCCCCCCCCCCCCCCCCCCCCCCGCTCCTCCCCATCGACGTTCCCGGCAAAGACACATACAACATGATATCATATATATGCTCCAGTCGCGTTGTAGGAATGTAAAACTGTGATATTTTATAACTTCTTTTGACTGAAAGTCATGCATTCTTGTTGTTCAGTGACTTCCTCTGTTTTGTTTTGTGTGTGTGTGTGTGTGTGTGTGTGTGTGTTTAGAAAGTCTGCCTTACAGTAAAAACGTTGATCTATAAGTCAGTATAAGATCGCATCGTGTAATCTCCTGTCATTTCCAGCACTTACGAAAGCTGAATCAAACCTATCCCAACTGTTAATTGATACAAAGTTACAAATGGTAGTCATCATAGTTTTAATAGTGATAAACTGATGATAATTATACGGAAAAACTAGACTTTTCACTTTGATAAACTCATTAGCATTGTTGTTCGTAACAATATTGTTATCTTAAAAGTGCCGTTATCATTACAGTGACAGTAATCATAACAAGTTTTGATTTTGCAATAATTTTTTTTTTTTTGTTGTTTCAGTCAATCAGCTGCAACAATTATTTTCAGTAGATATCATGGTCCTTACTCATTAGGTTTGGTACTGTCAAGTTTGCTGTGTTTTTAACTACACTTCCTTCTTTTGGGCTCCTTCCATTTCTACCACGTGTACGTATGAAATCATTGTTGACGATTCTTGCGACTCACCTACAACTGACACGGTTAGAGTGAATCCTCGCTTGTTGTCCCATCGCTCAGATAAGTCATCGTAAAATATCGTCACTCCGCCCTGAATGAGACAAAAGGGTGTATATCTGCCCTGACTTCGTTATTCAGTATGGTAGCGAGATATGATTCGTCGGTGGAGGCTGGATGGTCGAAGATTTTCAGATATTCGTCGTTTGTCACGATCTCCCCGTACATCACTTCCACCTGTTTCCCTGGGGGCGCACTAACCATCCACAGGCAGTCAAACTCCACTCCGGACGGTGGGTCCTGTGCCTCAAAGTACGGAGTGGTGATCGTCCTGGTCGGCTCCGTATCCGTTAGCGTGATGTTCTCACCGCAGGGGAGCGTGTACTGACCTAGATCAGAGAGTGTCAAGTCATAGCCAGCATGCCTTCAACATTTATAAACTCCATTTTTTATCATGTCAAAGACTTTTACATCATTTATTGTAAGGGTCGGTTTGGTTCGATACGAATACTTTGAGTACAATGCACACCTTTCTTAAAGGGGAAATCAAGTCCATTTATAAGATAAGTCTGATAAAAAAGAGTAAAGTCTTACGAGTTCAACGGTAAAAAAAAAAATTACTGAAATAGGATGAAAAATAAGAAAGTTATGACATTGTTAAGATTTGCTAATTTCTGTACAGTGGATATGAATATGCAAATGAGTGAGCTAACCTTGTCATAACCTCACAATTTTCCATTGATCGTGTACAAAAAAAAAAATGACGAAAATTCAATGTTTATGTCATTGAAATCTGAAACATGATGTTATTCCTGATTGAATAACTTCAGTATGATCAGCTGATGATAGTGAACAGTTGGATATACAAGGATTTGAGCCTTGGGCATAAATGTGTTTGAATGAAAAACTGGGAATTTCACAATTTTATGTACAAACTATATGGTAGTTGTGAGGGGATGACATGCTCACTTTGCTATTCCCATATTCGTATTGACCGTTCTAGAACTGTTTCCTGAAAAAAAAAAAATAGCGAAACTTCGAAATGTCATAACTTCCTTATTCTTACCCGATTTCGATCAAAATTATACCGTTGAACTTGAAATATTTAACTCCTTCTTATCAGATTAACTTATACTTGGACTGGATTTCCCCTTTAAAACAACATCTGCAGAATATCATGAACCTCAGCCAGACAACAAGTTTGGGTTGCTATTAACAGTTCTTATGAAGGCACGCGTAGTCACATAATTATATTTTTAAAAGTACACCATCTAGTGATATGAAAAAGAATGCAAGTGTTAAAAGATGGTGTCCATCTCAATTCTTAACATTGTACACAAGGGAACAGATCGGATTTTCAACCAGTAACAGATGGCAGCAGATAAGATCAGTATGATTACACTCTATGACAACATTCGCAATCAATATGCTTTAATATGACAATACGTTTTTCCCCTATCTGTTGATTTGTTGATTTCAGGCTTTCAGTCTCCCCAAAACAAAACAAAACAAAACAAAACAAAACAAACAAAAATGTCATTGAAGTTCAGATGCGGTCAGGTGTATTATGATAACGTACATATCAACACAATGTCCCGAATTCACGAAGGTGGTACAAATGAAACCATGGTTTAAACCATGAACAAAACAAAACCATGGAGCGCCAAGTGTTGCATTGGAAATATTTCGTTACGAAATCAGTCATTTCGTCGATGAAATAAATATTTTGTAACGAAATGACAACATTTTTGTAAGTAAATGAACATTTACGAAATGATAATTTCATTAACGAAGCGGTCATTTTGTCGACGAAATGACCAATTTCGTAACGAAATATTCCGTGCTACACTTGGCGCTCCATGGTTTTTGTCCATGGTTTAAACCATGGTTTCATTTGTACCACCTTCGTGAATTCGGCCATTGGGTCCAAGCAGTTATCATAAGAGGTTTCAATTTATCATCTCTTCCATACAAATCAAGCAATATTTTGCTACTGTCTCGGCACAAATATCTGTGACTTTATCAGGCTGACAGCAATCTTGAAATAATCATTATACACATGCATATACACACACACACACACACACACTTATATATGTATATATATATATATATATATATATATATATATATATATATATATACATAGATATATATATGATAAAAATCTTAAACGGCATTAAGATGCTTCATCCTGGCGGAAAAGCGTATGTTTTAGAAACAAGACAATGTACTATGTAATATCTAAATTGGATGATCTTACCCAAGATGACGGGCACAGCAAAAAGTACCAGACTGATTCTATGAGCTAACGAGAGACCCATGCTTAAAGCCGATAAATCTCAGTCCAGTATCCAACTTCGTCGTTTTTAAAACGAGTCAGATCGCAACACAGACGGCATTGGCTAAAATGTCTCCAAAATCCTCGTTTTATATATTGGATGGAAGCCAGGTTTTGTTTAAAACCTAGGAGTGGGATGGGGGGGGGGGGAGAATCAGTTTGTAGGGAATGATAGTGAAAGGAGAAATGCTTACCAATGATAATTTAAGGGTCACAAAAGGGAAAAGGGTGTTAAAGCGTGTAATTGAGAGGAGAAAAATGTAAAACGAAACGCGGAAACTCGTCCCTATGATGTAATTTGTCTCTTTGCTATGCTTTAACATGAAGCATAAAAAAGTGCGGAGCGTGGCTTTAAGCAGGAAAAGTGCACAGATGCATGCATCCAAGTTCCAATCTGACGATTACATTAGAATAGTACAGGTAAACGGTAAATTTACTTTTGGTGAGATATTAATTTTTCCACGTCACCCTGACTGCAACAATTTGCTTTCAGAGAGGAAATCCTAATGAAGTATGTCCACCAAGTAATCTAAATTCAAGTGCTCTTCGGAACAGACAACAAACTAAATGAAAGTTATTTGTAACAATATCACAGGATCATCAAATTCAATAAATAGTGATTTATCCATTGATATTATCATTATTGTTATTATTATTATTTTCATTATTATTATTATTATTATTATTATTATTATTATTATTATTATCAATATTATTATTATCATTGTTATTACAAAAGGTTTATAGAGGAATTTAATAATATTCCTACGTTGATGCTTTGGTATGATGACATCACAAATGGTGTTGCGTATAATGATCTTCATATTTACCGTATCCGGGCAATTACCCCCAGAGGGCAATTACCCATCGGCTAAATACTGGTTAGTGGTAAGATTAGAGTTAAGATTAGGGTTAGGGTTGGATTTAGTGTTAGGAGTTTGGGCTATGGTTAGGATTAGTTTCAGGATTAGGATTAGGATTAGGGGCAGGGGAAGGGTCCGGGGTAATTGCCCAGGGGGTAATTGCCCTAGACCCCATATTTACATAATTAAGAAATGAGGACGGATCATACTAGTTTTCCTTTTGATTCAAGGCAAAATTCACAAACCTAATGACACGAATGAATGACTGCACCTCATTACGTCAGCATCCCTACACAAAGCGTTCAGCAAGATAAAGTTATGAAACCAAGCCAACAGGGGGCATAGTCAATGTCTGCACGGTTAACTACCTGAAGCCCCCTTTAAACTAGTTTTTTTTTTTTTTCATTTGCAATGATGATTCTGTACTAATGCCAAACATGAAGATTTTGAGTAGACACACACACACACACACACACGCACACACACACACACACACACACACACACATATATATATATATATATATATATATATATATATATATATATATATATAACCACTGTATATATGCGTCATTGGTCTCCATGTCCTGTTTTCTGTACTACATAAAAGTCTTCCGTTTTCCTTGTGTCACTTTACTCTTAGGATTGGTTGGATATTTATTTGTATTTTACAGCAATAATGTAAACCTTCATTACCAAATTAACATCAATCCTCAGTAGGTTTTGTATAAGCCTTATGGATACAGCAGGTCATTCAACATTACTTGAAAATCAAAGATTTGAAGAAAAAAGAAGTCATTTTGATAGTGGACAAAAAAAAAACACCCAATAGATCACTTGAATTTTACTCAAAAGATCTTAAAACGCCCAATTATTCTTGTGTTGGTGTGTGTTTGGGTGCGTAGATGTGTGTTTGTGTGTGTGTGTGATTCCGTAGAGGGTGCTACAGGGGTGTCAGTTTTGGCAATCCGTCAATTTTCTTCGTAGCTCATATCCACAAAAAATAAATAAATAAAAAAAAATCGACGTAAGTTTGCCAAGTTGGAATGAGAATAGACTGTTTACGATTTTTCCCCAGTTGTTACCGGAACCGTGACGAAACCTCAAATTTGCACCTCTTCGCTCAGTGACATACCCCCTTAACTGTCAGGATGCAGTTCAAAGTCTTCAGTGTCGTAAGGGCTTACTAGATCTCAGTGCAATAATAGAGCAGTCACACACACACACACACACACACACACACACACACACACACATACTACTTGTAGCTATGAAATTCTAGTGGAGGTTAATGCGGACTTACTAACTGTGTTATTGTAAACAAATTCCAGGATGTCTTTAGCTATTAAGGATAAGGAGTGTAGTCACGACAAATATCATTGGTGAAATCACTTTGTTCCCAATGTTTTTCAGATCCGCTCACCTTTCAGTCGAATTTCAGCAAATCCGTCTCCGATATATCTCTCATATCGGCCGATCAGGTAAGACACATACAACATGAAATCATATATATGTTCCAGTCACGTTGTAGGAATGTAAAACTGTGATATTTTATAACTTCTTTTGACTGAAAGTCATGCCTTCCTGTTGTTCCGTGACTTCCTCTGTTTTTTTTTTTTTTTTTTTTTTTTTTTTTTTTTGGTGTGTTTAGGATGTCGGCCTTACAGTAAAAATGTTGATCTATAAGTCAGTATAAGATCTGAAGATCACATCGTGTAATTTCCTCTCATTTCCAGCACTTACGAAAGCTGAATCAAACCTATCCCACTTGTTAAATGATACAAAGTTACAAATGATAGTCATCATAGTTGTAATAGTGATAAACTGATGATAATTATGAGGAAAAAACTAGACTTTTCACTTTGATACACTCATTAGTATTGTTGTTCGTAACATTATTGTTATCTTTAAAAGTGCCGTTATCATTATAGTGACAGTAATCACAACAAGTTTGGTTTTGCAATAATTTTGTTGTTGTTGTTGTTGTTGTTTCAGTCAATCAGCTGCAACAATTATTTTCAGTAGATATCATGGTCCTTACTCATTAGGTTTGGTATTGTCAAGTTTGCTGTGTTTTTAACTACACTTCCTTCTTTTGGACTCCTTCCATTTCTACCACGTGTACGTATGAAATCATTGTTGACGATTCTTGCGACTCACCTACAACTGACACGGTTAGAGTGAATCCTCGCTTGTTGTCCCATCGCGCAGATATGTCGTCGTAAAATATCGTCACTCCGCCCCTGAATGAGACAAAAGGGGGTATATCCTCTGCCCTAACGTCGTTAGTCAGTATGGTAGCGAGATATGATCCGTCGGTGGAGGCTGGATGGTCGAAGATTTTCAGATATTCGTCGTTTGTCACGATCTCCCCGAACGTCACTTCCACCTGCTTCCCTGGGGGCGCACTAACCATCCACAGGCAGTCAAACTCCACTCCGGACGGTGGGTCCTGTGCCTCAAAGTACGGAGTGGCGATCGTCCTAGTCGGCTCCGTATCCGTTAGCGTGATGTTCTCACCGCAGGGGAGCGTGTACTGACCTAGATCAGAGAGTGTCAAGTCATAGCCAGCATGCCTTCAACATTTATAAACTCCATTTTTTATCATGTCAAAGACTTTTACATCAGTTATTGTAAGGGTCGGTTTGGTTCGATACGAATACAATGCACACATTTCTTAAAAGGGAAATCCAGTCCACATATAAGATAAGTCTGATAAAAAAAAGAGTAAAATCTTATGAGTTCAACGGTAAAAACAAAATTACTGAAATCGGATGAAAAATAAGGAAGTTATGACATTGTTAAGATTTGCTAATTTCTGCAAAACAGTTCTTGTACAGTGGATATGAATATGCAAATGAGTGAGACTAACCTTGTCATAACCTCACAATTTTCCATTGATCGTGTACAAAAAAAAAATGACAAAAATTCAATGTTGATGTCATTGAAATCTGAAACATGATGTTATTCCTGATTGAATAACTTCAATATGATAGTGAACAGTTGGATATACCAGGATTTGAGCCTTGGGCATAATTGCGTTTGAATGAAAAACTGGGAATTTCACAATTATATGTAAAAACTATATGGTAAGTTGTGAGGGGATGACATGCTCACTTTGCTATTCGCATATTCATATTGACCGTTCAAGAACTGTTTCCCGAAAAAAAAAAAATAGCGAAACTTCGAAATGTCATAACTTCCTTATTCTGACCCGATTTCGATCAAAATTATACCGTTGAACCTGAAATATTTTACTCCTACTTATCAGACTAACTTATACTTGGACTGGATTTCCCCTTTAAAACAACATCTGCAGAGCATCATGAACCTCAGCAAGTCGGACAACAAGTTTGGTTGCTATTAACAGTTCTTATGAAGGCACACGTAGTCACATAATTCTATTTTTAAAAGTACACCATCTAGTGATATTGAAAAAGAATGCAGGTGTTAAAAGATGACGTCCATCTCAATTCTTAACATTGTACACAAGGGAATAGATCGGATTTTCAACCAGTAACAGATAGCTGCAGATAAAATCAGTATGATTACACTCTATGACAACATTCGCAATCAATATGCTTATGACAATACGTTTTTCCCCTATCTGTTGATTTGTTGATTTCAGGCTTTCAGTCTCCCCAAAACAAAACAAAACAAAACAAAACAGAAATGTCAATTGAAGTTCAGATGCGGTCAGGTGTATATGATAACGTACATATCAACACAATGGGTCCAAGCAGTTATCATAAGAGGTTTCAATTTATCAGCTCTTCCATACAAATCAAGCAATATTTTGCTACTGTCTCGGCACAAATATCTGTGACTTTATCAGGCTGACAGCAATCTTGAAATAATCATTATATACATACACACACACACACACACACACATATATATATATATATATATATATATATATATATACATATATATATATATATATATATATATATATATATATATATATATATATATATATATATATATATATATATATATATATATATATATATATATATATATATATATATATATATATATATATATATATATAACGGCATTAAAATGCTTCATCCTGGCGGAAAAGAGTATGTTTTAGAAACAAGACAATGTACTATGTAATATCTAAATTGGATGATCTTACCCAAGATGACGGGCACAGCAAAAAGTACCAGACTGATTCTATGAGCTAGCGAGAGACCCATGCTTAAAGCCGATAAATCTCAGTCCAGTATCCAACTTCGTCGTTTTTAAAACGAGTCAGATCGCAACACAGACGACATTGGCTAAAATGTCCTCCAAAATCCTCTCTTTATATATTGGATGGAAGCCAGGTTTTTGTTTAAAACATAGGAGTGGGATGGGGGGGGGGGGGGGAAGAATCAGTTTGTAGTGAATGATAATGAAAGGAGAAATGCTTACCAATGATAATTTAAGGGTCACAAAAGGGAAAAGGGTGTTAAAGCGTGTAATTGAGAGGAAAAAAAACGTAAAACGAAACGCGGAAACTCGTCCCTATGATGTAATTTGTCTCTTTGCTATACTTTAACATGAAGCATAAAAAAAGTGCGGAGCGTAGCTTTAAGCAGGAAAAGTGCACAGATGCATGCATCCAAATTCCAATCTGACGATTACATTAGAATAGTACAGGTAAACGGCAAATTTACTTTTGGTGAGATATTAATTTTTCCACGTTCACCCTGACTGCAACAATTTGCTTTCAGAGAGGAAATCCTAATGAAGTATGTCCACTAAGTAATCTAAATTCAAGTGCTCTTCGGAACAGACAACAACCTAAATGAAAGTTATTTGTAACAATAAAACTTACAGGATCATCAAATTCAATAAATAGTGATTTATCCATTGATATTATTATTATTGTTAGTATTATCATTATTATTGTTATTATTATTATTATCAATATTCTTATTATCATTGTTATTACAAAAGGTTTATAGAGGAATTCAATAATATTCATACGTTGATGCTTTGGTATGATGACATCACAAATGGTATTGCGTATAATATGATCTTCATATTTACATAATTAAGAAATGAGGACGGATCATACTAGTTTTCCTTTTGATTCAAGGCAAAATTCACAAACCTAATGACACGAATGAATGACTGCACCTCTACAGCATCCCTACACAAAGCGTTCAGCAAGATAAAGTTATGAAACCAAGCAAACAGGGGGCAGAGTCAATGTCTGCACAGTTAACTACCTGAAGCCCCCTTTAAACTAGTTTTTTTTTTTTTCATTTGCAATGATGATTCTGTATTACATAAAAGTATAAAAACTGTATATGCGTCATTGGTCTCCATGTCCTTTTTTCTGTATTACATAAAAGTCTTCTGTTTTCCTTGTGTCACTTCACTCTTAGGGTTGGTTGGATATTTATTTGTATTTTACAGCAATAATGTAAACCTTCATTACCAAATCAACATCAATCCTCAGCAGGTTTTGTTTAAGCCTTATGGATACAGCAAGTCATTCAACATTACTTGATAATCAAAGATTTAAAGAAAAAAGAAGTCATTTTGATAGTGGACAAAAAAAAAACACCCAATAGATCACTTGAAATTTACTCAAAAGATCTTACAACGCCCAATTATTTTTGTGCGGGTGTGTGTTTGGGTGCGTATGTGTGTGTTTGTGTGTAAGTGCGGATATTTAAGCAATATCTGTAGTGATCACAGGTGAATTGTTGTTTGAAACGCTGTTTCCGATGTTATTTTCCACAGAAACTGCATTTTATTATATAACTATTATTAGTATACATCAACCAAATAAATGAATCCACCTTTTCTGTATGTTTTTATTTGGATGGACCTTAACAAGCATTGAATTATTTCAAAACAAGCATTGAATTATTTCAAAACATACCGTAGGAAGATAACTATCTAAAACATCCCGGAGAAGATGGGAAGGCAAGTTTATTTCCTTCGCTTTGTTTTGGGTTTCTTTTTTTTAACGTTTTTGTTTTTTGTTTTATTTGGTTCTGTTTTCCTCGACTACTAGCTTCGATGTTCAGTATTGGAAGGCGAGTAGCAGCCTTGGCTTCGGTTTTTTTTTTGTTTTTTTTTCCGACGGAAAAGTGACATGATCATTTTGCGAAACACCTACTATTGACCAAGGCGCCCCTTTTGTTCTACTCAAGGTGCCCAGCTGAGCAAAAATAGGCTGATTTCTCACCTTCCTGCTAGAGACAAGGCACCTTATTGTACAAATTATATCAACAAGTCATTTATACTTGCCGCAGGTTTAGGTTTCCGTACGATCGTCACGGCAGGAAGTCAGAGGAGTGGGTTTGAGTCACGCTAAAGTCAGCCGGTCCTTGGACCTTCACAGGTGGTTCCTGAACGGCTGTGGCACTAATTTTGCTACCAGAGGGATGTGTGTATTGAACTGCATGGTATCATGGTAACAATTTGTTAATTTTGGCTGATTCAGCTTCTGTCACATACAACCTGCCGATCATTACCTCCAATATTGTACACTCTGAGTTGTTTTCGGGAGCTTATAGTTCAGTTTATTATTTTAATGTAGGGTTGGACATAATCGGGTAAGGTCCGAAGTCTCGGGGCCACTAACAATCGATGTTGGGCAATCGAATTTCCAGATTTTTTTTTTCTCTCTCTCTCTCTCTTCCTCTCTTGTGGTTCTAACAGGCAACTGGTATTCAAAATGGATTGTTACATTTCCTTCTATTTTGGGCCAATATTTCTCTTTCGGGTTACCAAAATGTTTAATCTGAAGTTGTTGGTGTTTTTTTTTTTTTCTGGGGGGGGGGGAGCTTAGACAGTGGATCACTAACCTGCTAAGAGTTTTTTTGTTTTATTTTGGTTTTATACAAAAACGTCGTGGCATCATTATAATGTTTCTTCACTTAACTGATATTTGCTCGCAAAGGAACTGCGTGGTTAGGGGTAAATTGAACTGACCTTTTTTATGACCGTTTGAATCGTCAAAAGGTAGGCCTACTGGTTCAATTTTTTCGCCGCTGGATTTAACTTTGTTCGGATAAAGTTATCAAGTTTTGAAGCAGATACCATCATTCCAAGTCTTGTCAGTGAGCCATGATATAATCTGTCATCTGACGTTCATTATATGTTTTTACATCAAGAAAGGATAAAATGGGAAGCATTATTACAGATACACATGTTAATAGAATCTGTAAACGAGGGCATTTCTTACGTCTGGATAAGTAAAGTAAAGATTTCGTTCGTCTGAATAAATAAAGTTTTAAAAGGCAACTTTGAAGTTGAGATCTTTACAGCCGCAAAGAAAGTGATTTTGACAACCAAATACTTAATGAAACAATAAAAGAAAATGTGTGTAGTGAAAGAGCGCACTTCCTTTTTGAGTTCAAGGTTGTCAAATTGTTAAATGACAATTTAGATAGACCCATATAAACCGCATACATCTCTCAAGGTCCATACTGCGTGCAGTAATAGTCAAGGGTGCATCCTGCCATTAAGACGAATGTTATGTCCGGTGACAGCAATATGACCCCTGTTAATTTGCAGCCATGAAAAAGATCTTGCAATAGGTATCACCTTTATTTCAATGAATATGATATGATGTTATAGTGTTTCAGGGTCGATATGTACTACAGTCGTTATTTTCTTATTCCGTTCTGATATCACCAATTTTCTGCAACGATAACCTTGATTTTTAATGACATAATCTACAAACAAGAATTTAGATATAAACGTTTTGTAAAATACGGACACGCAATTCACACTAATTAAAAGACCTTTCTGCAGCAGGAATGACAAAACTAATGTTGGTATATACATAGAAATAACGGGAACCCCCCCCCCCCCCCCCACAAATTAAGCGGAGCTGCCTCGTACATTTAGTTTTTCAATTTAAAGGAAAACACAGCTCCTTATATTTTCCATACAAACATCTAAAGACACAATATATTATGAAATATAAAGAATATTGACGTTAGGTATGCAAAGCAGGGCCATGCGTGCTGCTTTGAATATCAAAAATTTAAATATTGCTCATTGTATTGTATATTGTTTTTCTGAGCGAGCAGTAATTTGCTGAATACATTTTTTCTCATTTTCATTTCGAATCTTACTCTGATGTTTTTGTTTTAATCAATAAGAATTAAAAAAAAATGATGAATTCATAGAATAATCATAATTTGTGTATTTTAACTACAAGAAATAATCTGTCAGAAATCGGATAATCCGCCGAAATGTTATGAATGATGATATACCCTCAACGCTGGATAAGGAGACTACTGCAACATGTCATGTCAGAGCTGAACAGCGATACAAGGAAACTATAAACAGATCCGAAAAATATAATTTTTTCAACCATAACGAAATAGCAATCATTGACGTTCTTCATTCAGATTGCAAGGGAAATTATAAAACTTAACATAAGTGTGTAAGTAACAAATTAAAACAATGAGTAACTTTCATTAGAAATATATTCTGCGGAATTTTCTTTCTCAATGGCAGGCAAATTGCGTAAAAAAAGAAACACAGAGAAGAAAAAAAGAAACACAAGCACACGATCGCATACACAAACATACAGCATACAAACAAGCATCATCTTGTCTTATATAAACGAGGATAAGCGTCAAAAGAATAACAGAACAGGTTTAAGTGGACAGGAGAAGAGGGCAGGAAAAAGGGGTAAAGGAAGAGGAGTTCAATGGTCAGTACCGGCCCGAGTGAAAACAGAACTCACAGAGGTATAAGATTGAGACTTTATTATCCGCATGAATAAAGAAATTATGAATAATTATTCATAATTACTACATTGTTATTTAAGGAAATAAATGTACAGCTGTCAAGAATGTCATGAATGTAGAACTCCTGCAACAGAAATTTACAAATGATTTCTTTCTTTGAAAAGTATTGAAACTTAAAGCTTCTCAAAAGGAAACACACACACACACACATACACACACACAGATCCATATATATATATACATATACATATATTGGTAGCGCCACGAATGATATTGTGACCTCTTGTTTGATATTCCCCATGCTATTGTAGAAATGTATTAGATAAATGCTTAACAGATAAACCGGAGTAAAACCGGATATGACCAATACGCGGTATATGCTGAAATTCCCTTCATGCCTTGGTGGAATTCGGAGAAACGTGAAGAAAAGGAAAACAAGGGGGAGGCTGGGGAGAGATTGCCTCGTCTTTTTAACATCCGTTAACATTTAACTCACACTGTATCTGACTTGTACCTTGCTCGCGTGATCACGCCACTCTCCTGAATTTTGTGCCGCGGACATTGTTTTCTTTGCCTTCACCTTTACGTTTTTTATTCTTTGACGTTTATATTTCCATAATTCATAAATTGTCATTGCTTAATTTAATTGTCTTAAATGTTGTATTTGACAATTCATCCATGCATTTGTTTTGTTATGTTTATGGCTTATTTGTTGAAATGCGGAATATGGAACAATTAAAAACAAAAATAAACAATCAATCTTCGTTCTCCCAAAAGGCTCTGTATTCAATGAATTCTGACAGTATAGATTATCATAACGTTGCCGATGGAGGACACAGCGTATGTTGCCAAATCGAACAAAAGTCAATCATAGGTCAACGCATCCCGTGACACTAAAAGTCGATCCCCCAGATGTCGGTAATTGTCACTGAAATCGGACTACAAGTCATGGTAGATGTTCGTAACCCCTTAGAATAAATAATGACAAAGCAAACACCAAGAATGCTACTTTTAAGAAAGAGGGTTGTGAAGTTAAGAGCCAATTCAAGAGCCACAGCACCCTTCATTGTACTATGAATAAAAGAAACTTGCAACTTGGATCCTTTTTTTTCCGACATGTTTGTTAATTTACAGATCAGCAGTTGCGATCTTAACAAATTTAATTTGTAGAGGGAGACAAACTGAAGAAACTCACACCTGAATCTTCACCCCTCTGAATAATATCCTTCATTCATTTATCCTATGCCTTGTCCGCCTTGGACTACTTAACATAACAATGTCGGAATCTCGGAGCTTGGGTATTTGTTCCATGTTCATCGTGTCACTGCCGGTGTCACAGTCGATTCGTTCCGGGTTCCGGGGGAACCGATATACTGGCCGAATCCAGTCGATTAGTTTCGCGGAACGAATATACCGCACAATAGGCAGTACGCAGAAACGTTCCGCAACCGCCGATCCTATCCGGGTTGTGCGAGTAGGCCTCATTAAAAACAAAATAATATCTGTTTATTGTGGATGTCTATATTAAACCCAAAAATCTAAGAAAGCTATTTCTTCATATTTTAAATGATATCAAGGACAAACCTATTTTTACGTTCTGATAATTTCCCTTTAAATGAATCATATTATAGCCTCGTACTAGTGGCGCGAAGAAATGAATTACTGTAGGGCCTACAATGTATTAGCTAAAGAGCATGCACAAATACGTACGAGTCGATCATCTGGAGCCGTTGCACAGACAGTGTGCGATTAGCCTTTATTTATAGACAAAACTTCAAAGAACAGTTCAACGAAAGAGCATGATAATACAGTTGTACTACAGTTATAGGTCCTACATTTATAAGAGACTGCTTGTAGTGGGAAGGAAGAGAGTGAGGTTTTGCTGGTATAGGGTACAGCAAGGATAAACATTTTTCTTTTTTCGGTGAGCTTTGTTCTGATAAGAAAATTATTGTTCAGCTTTACTTCAAAACAAAAAAGAATGTTGGTCTAATAGTCTGCAAACAAATTTATTTTATTCTCATTTTTCTTTCAACAAAACATAACACAAAGTAAATCAAAAATGTAATCATAAGCAAATATACATTACAAATTATGACATTCAGTGGTAATTAACAAACTGGTAAAGATATGCACACATCCTGGAATTAGAAAGTTCTGTTTGCAGGGTGAAAATGAGAACTAAGAGGTCCACTAAAAAGCATTGCTTGTAGATTTTAGACCACTCTAAAATATCTTCAAAAATACTTATTATAATTACAAGTACGTAATTATGCATAATGCAAAAAAGTAAGACAAAATGAAACAAACAACAGAGACACAACAACGTGACATGACTAAACTTGAGGGGAATATACGAATGAAAGGATTAGAGCAAAAACAAAATTAAAGGAAGAAGGAGAGAAAGAGATAGAGAGAATGCCTACACGCTGAACGGAATAAACGGAAGAGGAGATTGTTTACTCAAATTGTCCGCTCTGGAAATTCTTTATACATTGGATATCGCAACAAAATTAACATTCAATACATCACAGGTACACCACAATCAGACATGTCATAGAGTACAAAATGAAACTCACTCACATTAACATACAGTAACGTATGCACCATATTAACATAATACATTAACCCGACATTTACAACTACATGTATACAAAAACTATTAATATACAGCTGTTCTATCACTTTCATATAATTATTCCACCCATAAATGTATTTGATATTATCCTTTCATACATCATCCTTATACACCAAACAATTATATCACCTACATATCCCAATATATTTGTATAATTCACTCCAAAAAATTCCAATATATATATATATATATATATATATATATATATATATATATATATATATATATAATTATATATATAATCATATATATATATATACATATATATATATATATAATCATATATATATATATATATATACAGTGTATATAATAATTACCACGGCAGCGCCTTATCAAAATAACACCAAATGTGTCTTGCATGTACACGTGTAAATCATTGCATAGAAATTTAAAATTACATAACTCAAATACTGTGGGAATAAAAACACACAAAGAAATTTAAAAAGATAAAATTACCATAACAATGTTTTCTCTATCAAACACACACGAGAAACATTATATCCTACAAACATACACCTCACTTTCATCATCACCAAATTTGAACTCAATTACTTCAACAGTATAAAGATAATCACTCAATATCACCATATACCACAGATTTCATCAGAATTAATTCAGAGCTGTAGAAAAGTTAGCGACGTTTACTTTGCGACGAACCGCCCGACCGCCCGACCAACCACACACAATTCCTATATACCTTCTTATACTCTTTGGATATGCGGGAGTATAATAATAGTAATGATAATAATAAATACAACAAAAACTAATCATTACATTTTATCTAATTACTCTGGCATTATACGTGTGAATGGAATCCGTGACAAAAGCACTTCTAAAACAGGTACGCTTTGTGCGAGGAGGACAGAGTCTGATACCTGATCTGTTCAGGCAATAGTAACCGCACAGACGGTGTGTTAAATCGGTCATTATCTTGTTTACCTTGACCATCGTTCTTTTCCCGTGTAAATCCTGTACCACTGGCAATTCCAACCCAATGATATTTTGCCACTTTTGCGGTCTATCGATTCTATAGCCTTGTCCTTTTGTGTAAGATTGCCATAAAAACAAATCAAGTTATACATGACAATAGATTGGATAAAGGAATTGTATAGAAAAGAACCATCAGTGTTCTATCCAGCCTCAGTTTGCTCAATAATTATTGCCTGATGATTGAGGATGTATTTCGGACAGCAGCTGGTGACTGCATGCAGCTGTGGAAAAATTATGGAAATAAAATGCCTAATTTCATTACTTTATAATGTGATTTTTTCATTGCGTTATAGGGTGTTACCGATGATGAATCTTTATTTGCTGTAAACTATATAGATAATGAAAAATAAATATCTCAGCCAGAATTAAAAAAAAAAATAAATAACGCTTAAAGAGTATAATGATGAAGATTTTTTTTTTTCAGAACTCAAGGAATTTCAAAATTTAAAGCCGGTGTTTATATATTTTTTCTGAGCTAAAGGTTCTCAAAAGGGGTAGATGAAACTCAGACCGCCTAGGTGTATAGGATGATCATGAAACCATTGATTTCGTGGAAACATTGAACTAAAACTATTGGGGAGAACAATTGTGTTGTAGATGAACATAAATTGACCCAGTTGAAAAAGAAACAAATCTTTAATATTTTAAATCTTATATTTTTGATGAATAATGAATCTGAGTGGCGAAACCCAACAGATAATACGAAGTAGGGCCTACTTTTTTTCAATAACAATAATTCATCTAATAAAATGTGATGAGCGCTGCCCCATGCTAAAATGTCGTATTTGAGAAAGTGCTATGCCTATCAAGTTCAAACTTATACCATGTATGTATCGTGTCCCAAAGACGACAGATCTAGTAAAATCATAGTGATCAGTCGACCGTGACGTCACTATGACGTCATTATATGAAAACACATTCTCAATCATATCTCATTAATAGAATGGAATTTACGTCACATATATTTATTTTTAATTCTATCTTTTTTTCTCTCTCTTTTTGTTAGCCTATACCGCTTTTACCTTTTTTACTTTGTAAGATTCCATTTTAGGATACATTAAGCCATATTTCTGTCTGTTTCTTGTCAATTCATGTTACACGTAGTTTACTATAGCTGTTTTTCATTTTCTTATCTCTTTCAATTTCTGTCTATCCCATTGCCACTATTGGCTTCACACCTTTTACATGTGCATGTAATATGTATTTCCATTAAAAATGTATGTACATATATAAATGAAACTTAATGTTTACGAAGAGAAAATGTAACTTTTGTTTTTGTGGAACACCAGATTTCGGACATAGGTGCACTGTTTGGATATTCAAGTTCAGGGTATCACTAGAAGTCAGAAAAAGTTTGTGATACCCCATATTTTGCATGCACTCTAATTTCTTTCAAGGGAAGGGCTAGTAACTGATCAGTGGGAATCAGTGGGAATGCTCGGGGATGATTGTTCCAATTCTAGTGGGATTCATTAAAGAGTACATTAATATATTTATTGTTGTATGAAAATCATTTGCTTCAGAACGGTCTCACATTCAAGTAATGTGTTGTTTAATTCCCCGTCACTGTACAGGCATGCTAACCCGGAAACATTAGACTGCACATTACTTGAATATGAGACCATTATGAAGCAAATAATTTTCACAGAACAAAAAATGTACTCTTAATTGAATCCCCCAAGGATTGGAACAATCATCCCCGGCCCAGCATTCCCACTGATTCCCAATGATCAGTTAATAGCCATCCCCTGTTAACAGAAGATATTTTTTTGGGCCGCAGTCCCTATCATGAAAAGGGAAGACATTCAAGATTGAACGGATGGTACAGTATTGACTATAAGATGGTGTTCAGAACAAACAAATAATGAGAAACCTGCAATACTAAACAGCATTCAATTCTTTTAGAATTCAGAGTTCATTTTACACAAATTAGCTTCAAATTGCTGAGATATATGTAGCTACAGTGCGTACAAAAAAAGCAACAAGATTTAATTTCGAATTTGTGAAGATGGTGTTTACTTTACTCCAAAGTAAGTAGCAGCATCATAAAACCATCTCCTCTTTCCATCAATGACATCCAATTTTTCCATTTCCAATGGTGTGGGGAAATGCAATTCACACATTATTAGATTCCCTTCTCCGTATTCAAAAGCGTGCAATAAGAATCTTAAACCACACGGATATTTTGCTCATACCACCTTTTTTTCATCAAAACAGAATTCTGAAAATTCCAGACCTATTTCATTACAATCTCGGAATTTTCATGTATAAACTAACAACCAATGAATTACCATCTGTTTTTATCCACATGTTCAAAAGGAATCGCTCTATCCACTGTTACTCCACTTGCCAGAGTGACGCCTATCACCTTCCCCTTACTCGCACTATTTTTGCAAAGAAAACAATTATATTTACTGGACCCAGATATTGGAATGACCTCCCTCAAGATATTACTTCTTCTTTGTCTTTATTCACCTTCAAACGCAAATCAAAACAGTTATTACTTAGTGCATATACACTTCCAAGTGTTTAGCAACTTTTTTTTTTATACTCCCAGTCTTTTGTCCTTGTCCGCAGCTTCAATTAGTTATCAAAGTTATTTAATGGTACCGATGTATTTTTTAATATATAGCATTCCTTTTCAAACACCGCGAGATCCGCATACAGTCTGGTTTGTACGATATCTATGTGGTTCATTACTTTATTCTTTATCGATTTTTGTACTGATATAATTTTAGTTGGTCAAGGCAAACATATCCGTTCTCCGTGTAAGTATATGTCTATGAATTTGGGAACCTACAGTTTTACAAGCGTCAAAGCTTTTTATGTAGGCCTTATCATATTTCTGATACTTATTTGTGACATCTTCTGATATGACCATGTAGGCCTACATTTGTGTCAAGAATTTGTTTTTCTTCTTCTTCAATCAAAAGACATGATTCTTGTTTTATTGTCAATAATCTTGTCATCTCATCATTGAGAAAATGGAAATATGATATTTGAACTGAACATCTTATTTATTCTTACACGGTCATGGATGGCTGAGTAATCATTCTTTTTGGACAATATGTCAGTTAGTGAGACCAGCATAAATCCTTTTCAATTCACCTTTTTTTTTTTCTTTTTTTTTTGTTGGAATGTTCAGACTGGTGAGACACACCTAGGACCCTTTTTCTTTGAAAACAACCGCAACGAAAATGGTTCTTAAATTTTAAATGAACATGTGATTCCTGAATTAATGGAAAATTTTCCTGTGCAACAAAGGGGTGTGTTCAGACGCCTATGGTGGGCACAGGATGGCGCACCAGCCCATCGACTAGTTGCAGTAAGAAATATATCAAGATTGGCTGAGGTATTTGGAAATCAGGTGATCGCCTTGTATCATGATGTGGATTGGCCACCAGAATCTCTGGATCTGACTTCTTGCGATTTTTTTTTTCTTGGGGGTTATCTCAAGAGCAAAGTGTTCATTATCCCTCAACCTGACATTGCAACTCTGAGACAAAGAATCAATGATGAATTTGAAGCTCTACGCCATCAAGCCACAATAATTCGCACAGCTGTGCGTGAGATGTAGAAAAGAGCTAATCTCTGTGTGGGAAGGAATGGTGGCCATGTTGAGGGGCATGGGATGTAATGTTAAAAAGAGATATCCGGAAAAAAAAAAACAAAAACAATGGTAAGTTGTGATAATTAATTTCATTATTCCATTTGTTAAGTTAATTTCTGATAAGGTGCATTGATTCTTGCAGTGTCTAAACTTGGTCCCAAGTCCAATTTACCCATTGTCTAAAAAGAATGATTACTTAGCCATCCATGACCGTGTATGCATAAATATCATTTTGAAGAGGAGTATCATGTATGGTTTTAAGATGTTGCTACTCACTTTGGTGTAAAGTTAACACAATCTTCACAAATTGGAAATCAAATCTTGTAGCGTTTTTTTTTTTTTATGCGCACTGCATAAACAAAGAGATCCTAATTAAAGGATGGACCCACCTTATCTGCCCACTACACAATCACGTATTTTTTTTCAGCCCAAACCAATTTTGTATAATGTACTTTCAATTTCTCTTACAATCGTATGCTCTCTATTTCAAATGTGCTTACTAATTATCTTGCAAAACGTTAAATTTTCAATCGCCCATCTCAACTAAAACTATACTGTATCTCTTTAGAATACCTTGCCTGTTTGAAGTAATTTCTGTGTATAGATAGACCGCCTCCCCCAAAGAGAAAAAAAAAAAACACACACACACATTCATATGCACATACACACGGACACAATTAGATATAATAAAGACAACTGAACACACAAAAACAAAATTCATCCAGTCATTCTTAGTTGTTACAACTGAAAAAATAATGAACCAAACGAACATGCATGTATGACGTTTGCGATTATATTGGTCGTTATATCGCACTAAAATGATTAGACTCTGTGCCCTGAAAATAGACATTAAAATGAAGGTGGACTATTTGAGCTCATAGTATGTTTAATATGAAGCTCCTTGTATTACAGTAGTTAACATGAAGCATGCCGAACATCCCAATTACAGTAACTCATTCAGTTATTCTGTTCAAAATGATTCAAATCAGAGAGAGGTTGGCATGACCAACGTCACATCGTGCTCAACTCTACAGAGCAGAGTTCTGTGACTAGCACCATGGCCACCATGACGACGACGAGAGAGATAAGGGAGGAGAAAAAAAAAAGGAATCGCCTTATAGTCCGGGTTTCAAATTGGCAACTTTGTTCGGTTGGCTGGTCAGAGAGATTTGGAGAAGTTCATTGGCTGTAGAGGGAGACTGGAAGAGTACATTTTACTGAAGGGGTGTTTCCCAATTACCACTTTGTATACAATGTACGGTAGAGACCCGGATCGAATCGGCGGTGGGGGATCTTATCGGCGGTGAGGCAAAAATCCCGCCGATTGGATCTGGGGGATCTGATATACTGGCCAAAGTCCGCCGATAAGTTCCGGCGGAACTTATCGACTGGCCGGAACGGATCGCCTGTGACACCGGCAACCAGGGACAGCCTGGTGGTAGTGTCGCTGCGCGGAAATAGTCCATGGGCCAGGCCAGATATTGGTACCATCTGAGGTGGCAAAACCTTTTTGGTGTCATTTTGTTTGTCGGGCATATATATGCTTATCAAGCTATGATAGCATTTCCAAATGAGTAGCTTAAGGTGCGATCACACATCGCCGGTTTAGATGGCGGTTCATGGCGGTTCTCAAACCGCCGTGAACCGTGTCCCAATGATGGCGGAAAGCACTTTGACTACGTTCTCAACACGTTTTGAACACGGAGCAAACGCGGATTGACGCGGTAGTAACACGTATCGTCCCGGAAGGTGGAGGAGTCCATACCAAGCCCATGTAGTTGGATGCAATCAGAGCCCTTTCACTTGTCCTCAATGGGTTTCAACGATGAGCGTTTTGCTTTGTTAGGTAAACACAATTTTAAAGAAATTATGAAACGTTGTAACCACCTGTGTTTTACAGATTGATATAAGTGATGCAACAACCAATTACCTTCAAGTTTCAATGTGACTTTTCTCTTTCTCTTTTAATTCTTAAAATATCCGTATTAACTGTCATTAAAAAGACATACCTATCAAAGCAGAATCCAAAATAGTTTCCAAAGTTTCCTGTTCATTTGTAGGTTTATTTATCAAGTGATGTACAAGTACTTGCTTGTTTCAACATCTCTCTTTTTTTTTATTCTTTCTTAATTAAGTTTTCACATAATTATGTGGCGTGTTGAATTTAAGATCTTGTTGCTTGTTTATCCATGTTTTCACAAAATTGCTCCTTCTTATCTTTCAGAGCTTCTTGTGAAATATGAGCCTAGGAGAGTTCCTAAATCGTAAGGGGAATCTGTATGTGATACCCTCGATCCATTACGACAAACTACTATAGATGGCAAACGTGGTTTATGCCGCCCCAGAACTGTGGAACAGCATCCCAAGTGATAGAACATGCAAATTCCATCAATAAGTCCAAAATGTTTTTAAATACTTAACTGTTAAAATAGTAACATAGTGATTGTAGATGATGATTTATGCAACATGTTACTGTTTCTGAAATTACCTTTTCCTGTTTATCTTTTTGTTCCCCCTCTAAAGCGCATAGAGACCTTGCCAAAGGTATTATGCGCTATATCAAAGACCGGTAATGATGATGATATAATAATGATATCTTTAACAGCAGTCAATAAAAAAGACATATTATGTACATTATACATTATCAAAGAAGCATATTATAGTATTATGTGCATAGTTTCCTCTTTACTTACAGGTTCATGTAACATAATAATGGTGTTTTTTCAAGTTTCAACATTGCTTTTCCCTCTACTCTCTTAAGTTTTACTATTATCTGTATCAACATGTCTTACAAAAATGGCATACATAATCACGAAAGCAGAACCTAACATATTTACATTATAAGTCTTCTGTGTGTAACACGTTGCTGGCCATCTTAAAAGCTGTTAAGCTTTGATAAAATTATGAACTTACCTTTTAATGTAAATGATGTACTATTCAACATACCTAACAACTTTTTGAACATTAAACTTTATTTGTTACTGTATATGTGTTAAAGAAGTAAGGAAACTGTAGCATTCAATATATTTGCCCGATCTTGCATTATGGGTTCATCTTTGCGTTTATCTCCATTTTTTTACTGCTCCGCCACGAAGTGTCGCCGGAGCCATTATTCTCTTTTAAGTTCATTGTTTCTTTTCGCTTGAAAATTATGGCGGTGTTAACACGGTATTATCACGGATCCTGCGGTGCAAACACGGAGGATGCCGTTCTTAACACGATGAACGGCGATGTGAACACGGTCCATTTCAAACCGCTAAGACCGCCACGAAAAATTAAACATGTTTAATTTTTCTGGCGGTTCCCCGCGGTTCCCCGCGGTTCTCGGGGTTCATGGCGGATGGGTGACGGATGACCACGGTTTGTGTACGGTGTAAACACGGTCTTTGGCGGAGCACGGCGATTTGCTGAACCGCCATGAACCGCCATCTAAACCGGCGATGTGTGATTGCACCTTCCTAATAAATGAATTTTTAACCCGTTTGGTTTCGCTGTTATATCCCTTTACTTCTGAATCGAAACTAACCGCTATAGAAAGAAGAGCACAGTCTTCTGTATGTCCACAGGTGTTCTGTTGTAAACGCGGTGCGCTTAGTCTTTATTCAAGGCAGCGAAGGGAATATCCAAGGGTTATTCAATTCATTTATTTCATTCTCATTTTCTTTCCAACAGCGCTTAGTCTTTATTCAAGACGGCGAAGGGAATATCCAAAGCTAATGATACAGGGTATATCCCTTTATCTATAAAGCAAAAAAAAAAAAAAAAAATCCTAGTGGATTTTGCCGTATTTTTCAATTATTCATCATTTTCCGGTGAAAACGCTACGGTGAAAACGCTAATGCCACGCCACTGTCGCTTTATTTCCATCCAACAATGAAAGATATTTGGCATTGGTCGGGTTGATGGCTGAAATCTATGACTAAGCTACTACTCTGGAAATGCTATTATAGCAAAATAATATTCCTTAGATATATGCCATTTCAAAATGCACAACTAGAACTTGTACCAGTAACCCATTTTTCGGGTCTTGGCCCATGGACTAATATTGTGTGACAATTGTTTCCGTGTCTGTGTGTGTGTGTGTGTGTGTGTGTGTGTGTGTGTGTTTGTCTGAATAACAACAATATCAGTTCTGGTAAACACTGCCAAAAGAAAAACAAAACAAAACAAAAACAATGTACCGTTATCATATCTAAAGTTACTAATAAAAGGAATTATCTATACTGTTTTTATACTACCCTATCAACAAATACATCAGTTTTAAACAAAAATCACTCTGCTCATTTACAATAGTATTTATTATTACGTATTGTAGTGTACCGGTTCATTGTTTGATGGAAATAAAGCTACATTGGCGTGGCATTAGTGTTTTCGCCTCAGCGTTTTCACCGGAAAATGATGAATAATAAAAAATACAACAAAATCCACGAGGAATTGCTTTTTTGTTTGTTTTTTAGATAAAGGGATATACACTGTATCATAGGCTTTGGATATTCCCTTCGCCGTCTTGAATAAAGACTGAACGCACCGCGTTTAGCTCTGGACAGCATCACCCTTTGGATATTCCCTTCGCCGCCTCGAATAAATACTAAGCACACCGCGTTTACAACAGAACACCTGTGGACATACCATGAGCTCCATGGACATATAGAAGACCGTGCTCTTGTTTCTATAGCGGTTAGCCTCGATTCAGAAGTATAGGGATATAAAAACGGGACCAAACTGGTTAAAAATTCATTTATTAGGACTAAGCTACTCATTTGGAAATGCTATCATAGCTTGATAAGCATATCTATGCCCAACAAACAAACTGACACCAAAAAGGTATTGCCACCTGAGATGGTACCAATAACCAATTTTTCGCCTCTTGGCCCATGGACTAAAAGCAGTAGATGACAGGTTTGAGTCCCACTGGTTCCTTTTTTTCCCGACATGTTTGTTAATTTACAGATCAGCAATTGCGATCTTAACAAATTTAATTTGTAGAGGGAGACAAACTGAAGAAACTCACACCTGAACTTGCAACTTCTTGGAAATAACTGGCTAAAAGGGTTTAGCAGATGAATCTGAAATTTGGTAGACTTTTTAGAAATGTAATCATGTTATGGACCCTCCTGTGAAACAGCTGTGTGGATTGATATTCGATGAGAGAGGCTATCCAGCCGTATTTATCACGCGTGAAAGTATAATTGCGTGAAAGCGTTATTGTTTTTTTTTTTTTTTTTTTTTTGTATTTCTGGAATATAACGATCAGATCGAAAAACATCGTGCTTTTTCACAGGTCATATGACAAATACATTTTTGACATCACAAAACAAAAGTTTGATAGCATTCAATGATAATAAAATTATCAGGCGTCTTATCCTGTTTTGGACTATAGTCTCTAACACACGTTAGCACCAATAAATCTAGAATCGTATACACAGAAAACGAGGGAAAAGAAAAAAAGAAGAAAAAATAGCCTTCAATGGAAACACTAAATATTACCAAAGACCAGACAAAACAAACCAAAGGCGCAAGAACACCCACTACAATCTTAAAACAACAACAACAACAACAACAACAAAACACAAAAAACCCCAAGAAAAACCAAAACAAAGGTACTATTCACCTAGCTCATTTATGCACTCTCCGTAACTTCCTTTCTACGATAACATAATTATACAGATGCGAAGTCTCCTGTCCCTTCTCCCGGCATGGGGGGGGGGGGGGGGGGTATTCGACGCTGCAATCTTTGGGGGTGATAATGCAGGAAAGAACAATTGTTTCATAAACATAAACTACAGTGAACGCCATGACAAGAGAGAGAGAGAGAGAGAGAGGGGGGAGGGGGGGGGAGGGAGGGAATTAGAAAAAGGAGTATAAACCGCGGTGAGGAAGAAAGGACCATCAGAGCAATGGAAAGGAAGAAGAAAGTGGGAAGGGCACTTGACTTTCTATAAAGATATAATTTGTTCTATTTTCCTCCACTTTGCCCCATGCAAATCAAGTTTATTTTTGCTTTTAGCTATTTCTTCTTCAATCAAACTATATTTTTTTACATATTGCACAAAATGTTGCCTTTGAGGACATAAACTTTGATACTTACAGCTTAAAATAAATTGTTTACCGTTATTGTTACATTTACAAAGCGTTATTGTTACATTTGCACGGTTGTTTTTATATTAACGGAAATAAATACAACAAACCAATGTAAAAGTATCAACGTCAGAGGCAGCTGAACGTTTTTTCGCGAGTGTCTGTGTCTGTGTGTGTGTGGGGGGGGGGGGAGGGGGGAGGGGGGTTGGTTACTGCTGGCTCATGGGAATCAAGGGTCAATGGTAGTACTACCTCCATACCTCCCCCCCCCCCCCCCTTTCCATTTCCGGGAAGGATTTCCGGCGGAACTCTCAACCATGGTCGATTTTTGTTGTTGTTGTTATTGTTGTTGTTGTTGTTTACAATTGAATACTATTACAGTACGTTGTTGTTTACTATTTTTTTAGTAAATATGACACGCCTTGCAAAGAGCACATAACTATGAATTATCTAAGGTCCTATTTGTTTCATTCATTCTTTTCTTTTTATTTCCAAACAATATACATAGATAAAACAAGCTTCAAAATAATGATTCATTTCTTGTAGATAATATATCACATAATTAGTAGGAATACATCTTGTTTCATACTTGATTGAAATGAAAATTAAAGGGAGTTGAGAGCAGTTGTGATGTAAATCATTGTCATCAATGTACTATTCAGTCACTTGATATTCAATCTACTCTTTCTATTGTGTCCGTTTCACGTTCGACCCCGTGGTTGGCCAGTGATTTGGAATTGTGATTGGAGTTCACTTATTGTTCCTTTCTTTAACTATTTTGAGTTTGCATAAGTGTGACAATCTTCGGATTTTCCTCACAACGTTTTACATCAGTAATCCGAGATCAATCTGATTTAAATCATTGTTTTACGGATAGTCAACGGATATAAGCAAGATGTGAATTCCATTCTGAATCAAACTTATCAATAAAAAAAGAACCCCTACCTTCCGACCTTTGTTTTAAATAACCGTCATGACTGTTGCTGTGTATTCGTCTCTGAATTCTAATTTCTTTAATAATGATGATGATAATAATAGTAATAATTGTTATTATCATTACTATTGTTATTGTGTTATTATTATCATTATTATCTTTATTATTATTATTATTATTATTATCATTATTATCATTATTGTTGTTGTTATTTGTTCGGGCCTTTGATTCTTTGACAGTAATGTAAGTGGAAGTAATGAAGTGCGTTTTCTTATCTAAGTTAATTCTAGTTTTGATGTTTGTATGCATATCTAAGAGAGAATGCTGTTCAATCAGCAGCTTAAAATTGGCATTTTATAGTTAGTCTATCGAAAGTAAAATTATATACATAAAACATACAATTATATGCAGATTTTGTTGGTCTGTTGGTCTTTGTCTTATGTGGTTTCTTTTCTGTCAACATTCTTTCGTCATTCCACATACACAAACAGACACATGCACATAAATATATGATCATGAATTATGTAAATTGATATGCATGACTGTGAATAGTTATTTTCATTATGCCGAACATGATGAGAGAAATAGTGCATAACTATTGTAAGCTTAAGTATGCACAAAATATACTGCATAATTTGCATACAGAGAACCATGTAATAAAACACAGTGAATACTTAGATCATTTCAGGTTTCTAATAGCTATTCTTTATTCAAAATCATCTGAATCACCCTTTTGCAACGTTCTCTCTCTTTACCTCTCTCCACCATTCAAGCACTGCTTTTTAGCATTCCTCCCCATTTTCGGTATTTCCGTAGACTTATACAATATTCTTTAAATTTATCTTTTATGATGTATTGTGATGTAAGTTATTTATGTACAGTATTCAATTTCTGTAAAATATCTTTATGTTTCTGCTTGAAACAAAAAAAATAAATAAATGAAGGAATGAATAAATAAATGGAAACATGTGCAGTTCCGTCTCTGGCTGCCAGATATTATAAATTTTGATAAATTCTAAAAATTATATGTATGTGTATGATATGCAAGAAAAAATAATATGACCATAAGTTATGTACGTGTATAAGCCCGTGTATACATGCATGTCTATTTACAGAAATGTTTTTACTTCCAAATAGAATGCAAACAATTACACAAACACAAGCGAAAACACGCCATACCAATACCAGTCATACTCCATACAGACCACGTAACACCAACAGCCCGCCATTACCAAACTCCATGTAACAAAACACACCAACCAGCTGAAAGCTTAGCAATTAAATTAAAATACGGTATAAAGGAAAGTCACTGATGTACTAGCCCATTTCATTTTTACACTTATACAAAAGAGATCCACACTTCGAGTAAAAAGATGTTGAAGCTCATTACACTTATGTGTGTGATTTATATGCATACATATATATATATATATATATATATATACACAATCATATATATATATATATATATATATATATATATATGTATATATATATATAGGTGAGAGGAAGGATGAGACGATAGACGTAGCTTGAATCCTCACAGTTTGATTTTTATTCTCAAGCTTCCGGGCCCTGCTCTTTATCAAGACATACTGAGGACCAAAGAAATCGGACAAAATAATGATGATGGATACACATGACATATATATTGTATAAAAAAAAGTGTATACATATATACATATATATATATATATATATATATATATATATATACATATATATATATATATTTATGTATATATATATTCGAGCGTCTAAGGGCGGCGAGACGTTCGAAAATTTGTGTGCAGAAATAAACCGTTGGTGAATACAGCATGAACTTTGTTCCAGTTTTGTTACTTATCTTTTTATCTTGCCAACACGTGGACTACCTAATCAACATATAGATATATATATATATATATATATATATATATATATATATACAATAGCATTATACATTTCATTTCACGTATTCGAAACTTGATTATCTTTGTAGTTGCAGTTGTACGCTGGTCATATGTTATGTCCATGTTGTCCTTTTATTTTTTAAGCATTGCGTTTCTTTTCGTTTGACTTTTATCAGCTGCTTATATAGAGGGTGATCTTTTGAATTGTTAAGATTGCAAAATGTGGTCATGTTTGCGTATTTCGAGAAGTCTATAGTAAATATGTGTGCCACGTATCAAGCATGTGAGAGAATGGAATCTCACGGAACACGAGAAAGATAGAAGTAATATATGTTGCATTCGATATAGAAGAGAGAGAAAAAGACGACAAAAACATCTTAAAATTCCATAGTCAACAACATTGCTAGTATGTTAACCGTACCACGCTTTATTAGTCTCATATATAATATGCAATACTTAAGACTCTTGTACGTGATAAGTTGTTACATTAATTGAAGCATTAATATATTATACAGGTTGTCCTTTCTTATTTCTTCTTTTTAAGATCCTTCCAATCTTTAATTTTGTAATTGTAGAAGCTGGATGATTGAACATTGATATTGACGGGGGTACTACATGAGCTAATTTATAAAATGCACGAATGGAGCTAATTCATATATAGAATGCTCGATTCTTAGCGTTTGTGCTGGTGAGAAATCCACGCGTTTCTCTTTGTATTTCAAAGCCTCCATAGATGACGTCATGCCAAACTTCTTAGGGAGGCTACTCCATTTCTCTACTGGTAAAGAAAGAACGAGTGCTCACTGTAAAAGTGCGTAAGGGTACTCTCAGAGGAGAACAGGACAGTTTGATTTAGGAAATGGCGGTGGGGTGATGTCTCCGGAGTTTGACCGCGGCAAGTGTGGCCCCCAGTCCGATGACGAGACAAACCAGTGCAACAACCAGCATCGTGATAGTTGTAATGTTGGTGCTCAACGACTTCTCATCTACGAAATGGAAATCAGGCGCAATTTAGGACGAAATATAAGTCCTTTTCTCAGGACACACAGTTCGCAATTTAAACCTTTTTTTTTTTAAATTCAACTCCAATAAACGTTTCTTTGTTGGCTGTTCGTGTATCAGCATACAAGTAGTGTTTTTTTTTTTTTGGTTGTTTCTACTCTAAATCGGCATCGATTTTGCGTCATGAGTATGTTTTCTATGAGTTGTATTATGCATTGTTTTTTCTCCCATCTTCCTTTCATCAACAGCTACAGAAGGCCTCTGAAACAGCTACATTCATTAATTTTGGTTAGATATGTTCAAAATAGCATTCTTGCACTTTCTGTCATAATGTCCGAATTATCTATTTTTTTTTTTTTTTTTGGTGATATCTGCGTCATAATGATATGTATAAGGTCTACATCTAGTAGAATAGCATTTGGGTTTGAGAGTTAGAGATTTGATGGCAATAACTCTTGGATATCTCACCTCCATGGTAACCTCTTGTGTTCTTCTCAAGCTTGAAAGGTCCTCCAGACACGACCCGGGGCGCCGAACTCTGTCCCCCGAGAGCACCGGGGGCGCGTCGACGTCTGGATACGCAACCCTGACTGCACCGCGAGGTATCGTCATTTTCGAAACAAACGAGTGCCTCACAATGTACAAAGACCTACAGAATGCACAAAAACAAACAAACAAACAAACAAACAAATGTCTCTGAGTCAAAGCAGTTGAAGAAAGTGCCAACAGACAGGTATGAATATAATGCTAGAGATCGATCCTGATAGAAAGGTACGCTCTGTCTCATAGTGAAACATATCATTATATGTGGAAGAAACCAAGTTTGTGGCGGACGTTACTCTCTACTTTTCCCTTTTATCAAGTTTTCGGCCTTTCATGACCTTCATCAGGATCCAATATTATATAACTGCGCGTTATGCCATCTAGACATCTATAGACAATCTACTATAGTAATTTTTGTTCCCTCGGTAGGTCCAGATGAAAGTTTGATTAAAGGGAAAAGTAGGGAGCAACGTTCGCCTCATATACTTGATTTCTTCCGTATTATAGCAATAATTATTGAAAATTGGGCATGTGGAACCTGCTGTCCAAAGCTAAAGGTTCAAAGACACATGCCGCTAGTCACAATGTGCCTATGAAATATTGCAGCAAATTGAATTATAAAGGTAGATCTAGGCAACGTGCCACGTTCGATGAAGTATATTTCATACACGTATCTCAACCTTCCAAGACTGTCATCCTTGAGGGCGTTTTTTTTTTCAAACGTTATGACTGCAATTATACACATAAGACACAACTATACAACAAACTTCTCTCACTCATTTTGGCATTACCATTATAATAGGGCCTACTATACACACATTGATCATCCAATATGTGAGTGAAATCTCTTTATACCATGATAAACCAAAACCAAGTTATCTTTTTCACAACCACATGAATCTTTCCAAATCGATTCAAATCTGACCTACTCCGTGCAATTTATTATACTATCTCATCATGCTCGATGGGTCATTATTGTCAAGTCACTCATATAAAGTCATTAATGTAGTATATGTTTTGTTTTTGTTTTTTTCACTTATAGCAATTCCGTAATTACAAAGGTAGACAACATGTCCAACCTACCGGAATTGTCAACCTCAAATTCCTCGAATTCAGTGGTCATCAACCCGCAGCATTGTCAGCTTTCAGTGTCGCGGAAGCCCAAAAATGAATAATCGAAACTTACTCTTTATTGACCTTTTAATCTGTTTTTGTTTTGTTTTGTTTTGTTTTGTATAGGTCACGTGATGCCAAGAGTTATAGATAGAAAGTTGGAAATGATAAAACTCTGTCGGTGAGTCATTCACTGGGATTCGAACCATCTCTATAATTAGTCCCCACTGAAAAAAAAAAGTTGAAAGAAGAAGCGGACACAGTTTTTGTTGTTGTTGTTGTTGTTGTTGTTGTTGTTGTTGGTACATACCTGTGAGTAATCACCAATGAAGGTAAACGCGTCCAGCGAAAACGATTTGAAAGTTGGGCTTATGTCGTTGTACATCTGGAGAGTAGCGTCGTTTTGGCACCTAGATGGAGAAAGGGGTGTCAATGCATGTCGTGAATGAAAAATCCATCTTGAAAGGGAGTTTATAGTACAATCACTGAAAAAAGAATATTATGCACTGTCTGTGCGTTTCACCACGTCACGTTTTGCTCTACAATGAAACAATGAATAACAGAAGTGATCTTTTTTCATTCATTTGTTTGAAGGCGTCATGTGTATAAATATATGCCACAGGTATGCGTACTGTATTTCGAATACATAAGTATAAATGTACATACTTATGTTAATAATATTGTATTAATCACGCGTATATACACGCTACATATAAAAGACATAATAATCTTAATTACATAACAGTCTTGAAGTAGACGGAAAGGACAATACTAGTATATATACAATATTTTTCACGGGAATTGCATAATTATAATCATACAAATGACTCGGTATGCACGTACATCAAGATGATATATTGTACAGTCGGTGGTGTATCATTTATATTTGAAACATTGAAAAAAATATATATATACCAAAGCAAAACTAGTCTGACAGAGGTCAGCTATGGCGATTAAACAGCCCTTACCCTCTGCTGATGAGACTGTACTGCTTTGGGTCGAGTGGATCCGGTGACGGAGTGGACCAGCAGTTGTCGATGAAGACGGTCAATCCGGGCACGCTGGTCAGCGTAACGCCAAAGAAGACGCGATCGCCCAACAATATGGGTGCCTCTGGGTTTTCGGGGTTGGTGTCGAATTCCTCGTCGGTGTAGCGATCGAAGGTCAGGGTGAAGTTGCCGTAGCCTACTTCGCTGACTTCGATAGAGCTACTGATTGGGTTGAAAAATCGGTCAAGGATCTGTTGTCGCCCTAATCTGCACTTGACGTCGACCAGGAGTTCGACCACATCACGAGTAATCTCGGTGTTTGGGACCGGTACAACGTGTGAGTATTTCACTACGTTGGAATACACTATATCCGAGTCCGTTTGCTGATGAAAGACAGAATGTTTCAAGAGATTAAACTGGCATTTTTAGCCTTGGTTCTTTTTATTCATATCCCTGCTCCGCTTCCTTGACAGTCATAACAGTTTTTATTTTGATATCATTAATATTTTTGGCTAGCGTAGCATGCATAATAACACCAATTTTACACAATACACAGTGATTTTTCACCCAGCATTCACCCATGGTTACCACTTCAAATTCCAAACCTTTTGTAATATGGACACAAAAGACACATTTTGCTGATTAATTCTTATGATAAAATGCTGAATTAAAATGTAGAAATTTGCCAAAGAAAAAACGTGATATGTCTTTTCATACTAGCGATACGTCAATGTCTTTTCCCTTCAACTAAACATGTAGTATAACTATTTGGAATTAGAAGGGCCATTTTACGAAGAGAAACCTTCTTAAAAGTAATACCAAGGCCAAGACGCTTCTTGTAGTAAAAATGACCAAAAAAAGGTTCCTTTTTTTTTTCTTTCTTTTTTTTTCTTTTTTTGCTTCTTTATCAATTGTGTCGGGGTACCAGAAAATGACATATGGAAACCTGTAGATAAATGTATTGCGAAAATGAGAAGTGAGAACAACAACGAAACATATTTTATCTACGCATCAAAACTTACCTCCATTATGGTCTGACACCTGTCGTACCTCGTGCTCAGCATAAACTGGTTTTCGTCGTGGTCGAAAGCGACGCAGCTGTCGTCAATGAAGTGGAATTCGCCCGCTTCGACTGTGTTAGGCAAGGCTGATTTTTGCAGGTAAACACTCATGGACATATTGTCGCAGATTACGGTCGCACCTGCCAATATATTACATCAAGCAGAAATATCTTTGTAAATAAGAAGTTAGTGATACATAAGAATTGATGAAACGTGAATGAATGGTGATAATTATATATAGTGTGCATACTGAAATGAAGGATAACTGCATAAGTATAAAAGTTACCTGAAAAATAAGTTTCAACTTTAGTGCAATATGAACCTGATTATTGAATATGATGCATTTGAACTTTATTCTGTTTCATTTAAAAAAAACACATCTTTTGTACAATACCAATCTGAAGACAGTAAACTATAAAATTATGAAACATGGAAACTACGAAAGATCAGGGGTATAATTGCTACATGAATTATGGGCCATTTCTTTTTTTTTTTTCAATCCAGTCTACTATAAATGTAAATGAAATAAAACTGGAAGAAAACGTGACGAACAGGGGACGAGGTAGAATTGTTGCAGTACGGAACCTCTCATAAAAACGAAAATAAAGTAATTTTTCACTCCTTATGTAACCATCAGTTCAGTACATTTGTTGTTATACCTTGGATTGAGGAGGGACTATCAGGAGCAGCCGTTGTTACGTCTGAACTGTAGGAAAATTTATTCGCACTGTCATCCCTGACGAAGGGGGAGGCCCCCGAAAAGTCAGATTTTGAATAAAATCAAGGCAATTGGCATTTAATGCATTCCTCTATGGTGACACACACACACACACACACACACACATACATATATATATATATATATATGTGTGTGTGTGTGTGTGTGTGTGTGTGTGTGTGTGTGGATGCCTTGTGTGGGTGTGTAAACACGCCATACATATGCAATCTTTGCTTGGTTTTGTGATCAACAGGTTTTCATAACTTGATTTTCCTCAGGTTTAAAGTTCGGTGTTTGTTTGTGCGCGTGTGTGCCTGTGTGTGTGTGTGTGTGTGCGTCAGTCGGAAGTGAGCCTGCTGGTATTTCTTTTCCTTGTTTACAGGTTTGCTCGTTTTTGTTCACATCAACGAAAAGATAAAGAAGATAAACTGAACAGGGTTCGAGGATGCACTCATCCTTCACTGAGATGGTCGAAGTGACTAGTTTCCTACCGACATAAATCGCCAAATCTTTAACAAGCACTAATACGTCATCGTATCAATCTGACTCGCTAATATCTACACGTGATACTTGCAAAATCGCCATCTGACAGAGGGACAAAGGGGTAAAGTGGTCTAACACCATGTCGAATCAGAGCCACCTTAGAATACTAGTATAAAAAAGAATAATGACATGCCTATGCCTGCATAACGCCCTGACACCAAACTAATAACGTGACACTCACCTGAATCGTCGCAAGTGGCTTCAGGCTCCCCAACGTCGCAATATTTCCATCTAGTATTGGGATCAGTGGTGTAACACCAGGCCGAATCTTCACCATCTGGATTGCGACAATAGTTGTGGTCACCAAGGCCGGAATCGGGGTAATTCTCAGGAGTTCTATCATGAACGTGAGGGCTTTGTGAAGTCCACTTTTGACACTGGCTGCCATCGTTTCCCTGGTTTACGGACCCGCGGTAATCGGAAGCGTCTGCAGCGCTGTAGCACTCGGACGGGGTCGGTGTAGTGACTATTTCTGAACAGGTAGAGATATTACAAGATTAGTCATCAAACGCCATATCCAAACTCGAACTGTTTCTAATTCTGAAGTGGATATCTTATTAAATAAAGAAAATGAATTAAAAGAAAATGACTTGCCGGCATAACGCCCTGACACCAAACTAATAACATGTCATTCACCTTCTTCACAAGTGTCTTCAGGCTCCCCAATGTCGCAATATTTCCATCTAGTATTGGGATCAGTGGCGTAACACCAGGCCGAAAAGTGGTAAAGTGGTCTAACACCATGTCGAATCAGAGCCACCTTAGAATACTAGTACAAAAAAAAAAGAATAATGACATGCCTATGTCTGCATAACGCCCTGACACCAAACTAATAACGTGACACTCACCTTCGTCGCAAGTGGCTTCAGGCTCCCCAACGTCGCAATATTTCCATCTAGTATTGGGATCAGTGGTGTAACACCAGGCCGAATCTTCACCATCTGGATTGCGACAATAGTTGTGGTCACCAAGGCCGAAATCGGGGTAATTCTCGGGAGTTCTATCATGAACGTGAGGGCTTTGTGAAGTCCACTTTTGACACTGGCTGCCATCGTTTCCCTGGTTTACGGACCCGCGGTAATCGGAAGCGTCTGCAGCGCTGTAGCACTCGGACGGGGTCGGTGTAGTGACTATTTCTGAACAGGTAGAGATATTACAAGATTAGTCATCAAACGCCATATCCAAAATCGAACTGTTTCTAATTCTGAAGAAAGGAAAATAGGCAGAGATGCCTGAACATTAAAAGGAAATAAACTGACAGGGTTCGAGGAAGCACTCATCCTTCACCGAGATGGTCGAAGTGACTAGTTTCCGACCGACATAAATCGCCAAATCTTTAACAAGCACTAATACGTCATCGTATCAATCTGATTCGCTAATATCTACACGTGATACTTGCTCTTGTAAAGGTCATGGATAGTATATAACCCTACAGCCGTAACAACAAAACGTCAGCCACATAAATGCCAGGCAAATTGTTGTATGAAGAGATTAATACCCTCATTCTATGCGTCTTCGCAGATCTCTTTAGGTGTGCCAACGGGACAAAATCGCCATCTGACAGAGGGACAAAGTGGTAAAGTGGTCTAACACCATGTCGAATCAGAGCCACCTTAGAATACTAGTACAAAAAAAAGAATAATGACATGCCTATGTCTGCATAACGCCCTGACACCAAACTAATAACGTGACACTCACCTTCGTCGCAAGTGGCTTCAGGCTCCCCAACGTCGCAATATTTCCATCTAGTATTGGGATCAGTGGTGTAACACCAGGCCGAATCTTCACCATCTGGATTGCGACAATAGTTGTGGTCACCAAGGCCGAAATCGGGGTAATTCTCGGGAGTTCTATCATGAACGTGAGGGCTTTGTGAAGTCCACTTTTGACACTGGCTGCCATCGTTTCCCTGGTTTACGGACCCGCGGTAATCGGAAGCGTCTGCAGCGCTGTAGCACTCGGACGGGGTCGGTGTAGTGACTATTTCTGAACAGGTAGAGATATTACAAGATTAGTCATCAAACGCCATATCCAAAATCGAACTGTTTCTAATTCTGAAGTGGAAATCTTATTAAATAAAGAAAATGAATTAAAAGAAAATGAGGGCTTTGTGAAGTCCACTTTTGACAATGGCTGCCATCGTTTCCCTGGTTTACGGAACCGCGGTAATCTGAAGCGTTTTCTGCTGTGTAGCACTCAGACAGAGTCGGCGTTGTTGCTATTTCTGAATAGAGAATATTAACATAATACACGTGAAATAAAAAAAAATGTATTGTGTCCTTCTCTTAACTTGATATTCAATCCAATGATAAATTCCTCACAGGCTGTCAAATTATACGAATCGGTTCAACCTCCTTAAAACGAGATTTACCTACCCATTCTATGAAATAGTACTTTAACCAACTGCAGATACTTTTATAGAACGAACTCACGCCTCTTACCCTAAATGAGAGGAAATACGAACCACTTTACAGTTTGAGCAAAACAGAGAAAATTGATCTATTGAAAAAATCACAAATATTTAGGTAGTTAAAAGATTCAGGAGTCTTGGTTTTCGTGAGACACTTCTCGCATTGTCAAAATCTTTACGTTGTACAGCGAACAGAAACGTTTGTCAAGTTTCTCTGATACAATACTGTAGAGACTGAAAAAAAAAAAAAAAAACTTCTAGTGTCGTTTCCTACCTTGCATTGATGTGGTGGCTTCAGGTACTGACGTTGTTAAAGCTAGAAAGCAAAGCGAAAGAAGCATATCACTGAAATATTCAGAAAGAAAAATAGGCAGAGATGCCTGAACATCAAAAGGAAATAAACTGACAGGGTTCGAGGAAGCACTCATCCTTCACCGAGATAGTCGAAGTGACTAGTTTCCGACCGACATAAATCGCCAAATCTATTTCCATCTAGTATTGGGATCAGTGGTGTAACACCAGACCGAATCTTCACCATCTGATTGCGACAATAGTTGTGGTCACCAAGGCCGGAATCGGGGTAATTCTCGGGAGTTCTATCATGAGTGCGAGGGCTTTGCGAAGTCCACTTTTGACACTGATTTTTCTGGCTGTCACCAATAGGCTGGTTTATGGACCCGCGGTAATCTGAAGCGTCTTCCGCTGTGTAGCACTCGGAGAGTGTCAGCGCGGTTTCCATCTCTGAATAGGTAGAGATGTTACTAGATTAATCCTATAACGGCATTTTCAAATTGCACTGTTTCTTCCTGTATACTAGAATTCTTATCAAAGAAAACAAAAGTAATGCCCTATTATGAGCAACACAGTGAAAATTAGATCCATTAAAAAAGATAAGATAGTATAAGATTCTAGAGTTTTGGTACTCATAAAAACACTTCTTGCACAGACAAAATAAATATACTCTGCAGAGAACAGAAACTTATTACTTTGATCCCGTTGAGATTGACAAGGCACTTTTGTGTCTTTTCCTACCTTGACTTGATGTGGTGACTTCAGGTACTGAAGTTGTTAAACCTAGAAAGAAAAGCGAAAGAAGCATATCACTGAGTAGTATAACCCACCATGAGTACCCATCATGCCCATGGTTTGGTCACAAGTCCATATAAGATTCATACCTTCTTCAGTAAGGTCCTAAATAATTGAGCAAGTTTTGTTTTGTGTGGGGTTTTTTTTTCAAGAAGATTTTCTTATAGTGGGAATTGCAAATGATAAATTTGACACACTATGTAAAGAAAAAAACAACAACATTTTCGACATAACCCACCCAAAGCCTCGCTGATTTGAGATCTACACTGTATAATCATAGCCGGCGGCAAGTGTTCAAAAGTGTGTGTGTGTGGGGGGGGGGGGGAGCACTTTTTAATAATTTTGGTACCACTTCCGGGTTTCTGCAGCTAACAGGCCCCAAAGAAAAGGTCTTCAGCGCAACTTCTGGTGCCACTTCAGGGTTTCTTCAGCTGACAAGCAAAAGGAAAATAGATAAATGAATGAAACAAAACAAAACAAGATCTTCAGCGCAAAAGCAAACGTGGCAAATGTCTTACCGCGCCGAAACTTCAAGGCTTCATGGTTTGTTTGTTTTTTTCCTGGTGCCATTTCGGGGATAAAAAAAAAAAAAAGTGGGGGCCCAAAGTAGTGACACAGGTATTCCTATGCATGGTGCAAACAAATGTGGGGGAGGCCCAAGCCCTCCTCCCGCCTCCCCCCTCCCCCCCCCCCCCCCGTTCCGCCGGCCCTTATAATTTTCTCAGCAGTCCCCTTCCATTGCCCCCCCCCAAAAAAAAAAAAAAGAAATATTAATAATAATAATAATAATAATAATAATTAAAAATATGCAAAAACAACAGAAAGCATGACTGTAATTGGGTAACTTTTATTAAAGTCGGCCACGATTTATAGAGTCATCACACTATAAATGTTTCGAGCGGAATATTTTACCTCCAGTGTAGAAGACAGTGGCTGAGAAACCGCGCTGAAGAACGTCGGCACTTATTTCATCGGCTTCGAACTCGACCATGGCAATGTTGCCGTCGAGTTGGAGGGGTGGCTCCACTTCAGCCTGGTTGTTGGTGTAGGAGGCAGATCTCTCGCCATCTTGCCAAACCGTGACCGAGACGTCCTCACTGAGAAAAATCGAATCGAACCTGATGACAAGCTGGCTTCCCGGTGGACTAGTGATGCGCCAGAGGCAAAGAAAGTAGTTATACTGGTAGGTCTCCGGGTAGGTTGGGGAGGAGAATCTGAACTTGGATGCCGATTCATCCAGTTGAATCGTTCTACCGCAGTAATTTTCGGCACCCCAGAACGAATTCTCTGAGATAGTGCGTGGGCAGTGAAAAACAGTTGATTTTACAAAGATGGACTAACATGGACAAACGCAATGCAAGTATTAGAATAAAGCATGTCAAATAGCATCTCGTTTCACACGTAAACCATGCAGATCACGACGTGACTAATTATGTCGATTTTGTTAGAAATGAAGGTGATAATTGAGAAAGATCCTTCTAACATTTGAAAGTTAGTGTTCATTAAAGGGATCTTATAGTTTTGGTTGAGACCTAATTTCAGGTTTCTACTATTTTTAGAGAGATAATGAGAAACCTCTTATGAAATATGAAAGAGCATGTAATTCCATGAGGAATTCAACATTTATTTGATGAAAATTGGTTTAGAAATGGTTGAGATATCCAAACCCGAACCCGATTTGCATCAAATAAACTTTGAATTCCTCTTAGAATGGTATGCTCTTTACTATTTCATAAGTGTTTTCTTGGTATCTCGCAAAAAGTTAAAAGCCCAATTCTCATCTCCACCAATACTGTACCATCCCTTTAACCTTTTCAGTTTTGCGTATTGCTATATTGTCTATCCATCACTTCTGTCAATTTTCATGACAACGTATTTGTAACTACAAGGTTCCACAATTATGTTTTTCTCAATTTACTTTGTTTTGATTATGCAACATTATTCTCTGTTACCAAAGAAAGTGAAATGTTTATGTTCTTTTCGAAAAATGAAATAAAGTTTGAATTGAATTGAAATGAACAAAAAAAGTAATTAATGTAATTGTCTCTCTGGCTATTTTCATTTTGGGAGTGTTTTGAGGAAACTAGACATGTAATATACAAATTGAGTGAATGGAATAGTACAGGCAGATTATTAATTCAAACTCACGGTAGTGTGAAAAGAAAATCATTAATCACAGAATGAGTGAGTGGTATCTCCTTTCTTCTCTCCCCTCTTTTCTTAACTCCACCTGCTCCGTTTCTCGTTCACTTTCAACAAACCTGCTTCTGAAATAATGTGAACGGTCCATCGAATCAACTGGACACTTTGATCTTTAAAACTTTAGGGGAAAGCAGAGTACTGAGTACAAGTTTAGATGTAGAGTACGGAAGAACAATTCTTCACCCAGATTCAAAGAAAGAAATGTAAAAGGAGAAATTGGAAAGAGAGAAGTTAGCGCATTTTGAAAATATTTGAAGGATGAGGAAAATGAATAGTTGACTTTCTACTGGTAATCTGCACTTCATAGTTAATTCCATTTTCAAGCTTAATCCGCTTTTCTCAGAATCAGTTTTTAACAAATCAATCTCAATATCAAAAACGAATTTTATTGTTTAAGCATTTCACACTGCGACCGATTATCTTGTTTATGAGGCTTATGACAAAACATTATATACTACTTTTTCATCAAGATTTTTTGTGAACAAAACTATTACTTACAAAATTATACCATCCTGTTTTAGTGACCTTTATTTCCCACCTTAATAAGAGTTTTAATCATTACAGCACACGATCATCGGCTTGTCTACACCTTGCAAATACACAGAACAATGTCATACCAGCATAACATTATTTTACTGAATCAAAACTGTGGAACTCACTATACCCTTGTATATTAGGCCTACCAGTGCCTCATCTATGAATGTATTTAAAAGCAGATTTAAGAAACACCTTTTATCAATGCACTGTCAAAGTAAGATTTGCCGGAACTGTTGCTCCAGGGTTGGTAAACAAGCTTGTTATATATGTACTTTATTTATTGTGTCTTTTTTTTTTTTTGCTTTCGTTGTGATGTCAGTGAACCTTTATCTTGCTTATATTTTTTTTTCTTCTTCTTTTGTGTATTTGTGTGTGTATACATAATTCTTGTATCAATTGTATTCAAACTGTTATAATGTAACAGAACATTCCAAGAAATTTCCCTTATTTATCAAATGCATGCCCCCAGTCTTAAATCGTGATATATCTGACTGATTATTATTTTGAAGGTAGTCAGCCAGGAACAACATTATGTTTTACACTTAAATGGCAGAAATATGAATTTTTGTCATTTTGTTTTTGTACAGTCGGTTTGACTGACGAGATGAAATGAGTTAGTGATGGACATCTTCAATGCAAATACGTACCCTTAAAAATGGTGCCGGTAAGCACCTTACTGATGGTAAATGATGTTCATGAGCATTTTTCGAATAGTGCCGATTAGTACCATTTATTGCAAAAGGTGGTCATGCATGAACACTCTTTAATATCATAGAATATGTGAGCACCTTTGTAGCCAAGAAGGTGCCTTTAGGCACCTTTCAAATGATACTCATGAGCAGCATTTCATGGTAAAAGGTTTTAATGGGCACCTATGGTAAAAGGTGCTGACAGGCACCATCTGCAAAAGGTTTTCACGAGCTCCAAAAAAGAGAAAAAAGTCGCTATTGTGACAGTGTTGACAACCATAAATGAAATCGAAGCAAACCCTGTTTTCTTATCTCATCTTGCGATTAAACCAGGAGAGGTTTCCGACAATATAAGCATCAGTTTAAGGGTTAGCATTTTTTTCCTCTGAAGGGCATCAGGGTATTCAAGTGATATAATAAAGAGAGCTTTAGATTTGCGAAAGAGTTCAAAGAGAGAAAGAAAGAAAGAAAAAAAAAAGAAAGAAAGCAGGGAGGGTGGGAGGGAAGTACTTCATCGACCTTTCTTGAGCTCAGTGATTTTCTATTTGTTCGTGTATGACTACATGTAACGTATATATGCTATACGCTTGTGCGGAATTTGAGGTAACATAGAGAACTTCAATGAATAACGTATGCACTTTTTGACAACTGGGCCAGTTCCTAATAACACGTCGAACGTTCCTTGTAAAGAAAACGTGGATGGTTCTTAGCATTAGTCATCCTCAACAGAAGGAAATATTTTGTGTCATTAACAATGATTAAGAGGGTGTAAAATAAGCCATTATACTTTAATGAAATGACGATGGGATGAGTTCACAAAAATTTAAAAGACTGGGCAGGCTTATTTGTTGTTATAGTAATGCGGAAGCTCGGTTTCAAAGTACTAGTATACTGCAGCCTATAAATATATAGGAAGGAAGGGCGCGCTAAGCGCTCGGAAACTAAGGGGCGGACGCGCTCCTGCGAACGCGTTCGCCTAGTTGTTGTGACTGGGCGCTCGTCGCGGGCGGACGTAGCTAAGGTTGCGTCTCGATCTCCGTCACCTAGTGTAGTATACTGAGTATATAGTGCTAGGCGTCTCGTATGGCCTACGCTGTGTATCGCTCCTACAGTACGGCAAACTCACCTGTGTATCCAATATAGTGGGGCAGATATGTAAAAAAAGATGCTCACATCCGGCGAAAAGTATGAAATTTTGCATATATAGGGGTATTTTGGGGCGCTGATTTCAAAAATTGCCGGATCCAAGAGATCTGGCCACGGGGTCGGCCGCCATTTTGAATTCCAATATGGCCGCCGTCAAAGATCCCTATCTTCAGTTCTGAATGACATAAGCCATTGGAATTTGATATATAAAAGCATGGTGATATGATGACTTCAATAACAGACTTACTTGATATGTCTGACAAGCTGCACGGCAGCCAATTTGAATTCTTATACATAGCAGCCATGTTGGAGTGTTGAAAATCTCTATCTCGGGTTTGTAAATTAGGCTACCTGATTGAGCGCGCGTTTGTAACTGATTGAGTGCGCGCTGCTGTATTTACATTGTGACATCAGTGAAAGGTGCATTATGCTTCCTTTTTGCTGCACTTTTTGACATGCTCGTGAATGTTAGTTGTGGTGTTTGTCTTCGTAGCCACATTGGAATTCAAAATAGCAGGCATTGCGTTTGTCAGACACATCACATTATTTAATATTTTAACTCAGTATGTTGAAATACTTGTTTACACCTAATTTCAGCGTCACTCACCACTTAGAAATCGAGATACGGATTTTGAATATTTCGTCGAGGCGGCCATATTGGAATTCAAAATGGCGGCATTCGATGTTTGTCAGAAACTTCAAATCAATCTGTCATCTAATTCAGTAATTAAGTATGTCAAAACGCTCATATGTACCAAATTTTGATGCCACAGGTCATTCAGAACTGAAGATAGGGATCTTTAAATTTGTTTTGTGATGGCGGCCATATTGGAATTCAAAATGGCGGCCGACCCCGTGGTCAGATCTCTTGGATCCGGCAATATTTGAAATCAGCGCCCCAAAATACACCTATATGCAAAATTTCATACTTTCCGCCGAATGTGAGCATCTCGACCAAATTTTGTTACATATCTGCCTTACTAATAAGGATCTGGATCGATACGGTAATTTCTTCTTCACAAACTCAATTGAATTGATTGCTGCGCGTGATTTTGTGATGTCGGTTCTACGAAAATGTGGCGTGATGTGTTGGTGGTGATGTAATGTGATTCTGCCTGAATTGGCCGTGACCGTAAGATACAAAGCCAATAAACGAACCCAGAGAGTAACTGGAGGATTAAAGTTACGTTACAATACCTCCGTTTGATTGTAAATTATATGTGACTCGGTCGGTAGCTCGGGTACCGTCTGCCTCCAGATCCAAGGCCGCGAGTTCGATTCCGGAGTCTGACGGAGCAATATCGTATGTGATCATACCGTCCCGTCTAGTAAGGGGCAAACACTCTGTCCTTCGGGTAGGACAAAAGAATAATGGATGTTACGTGCGTTAGAGTCACAATTCATGCACATGAAATATCCTGCGTCATTCATTTTTCGCAAAGCACACGCTGCGTGCAACTCTGTAGAGCGGGAGCCGCCTCATTCCGTCTGGACCCATGAAAAGCCAAGTCTAAGCAGTACGACCCTCGCCCGAATCGCCCCAACTTTAACCCATTTACCTACCTACGACTGCGACGTCGAATATGGCTCCTCTTGAGTAGATCGAGTCTTCCTCGTCATCATAGACGATAGTGAGTCCTCCTCTTGTCGACAAGGCTGATGTTGACTCGATGTTACCGTAGATTTCGGAGAGCCAGTACCGCTCGTCAGAGGAGTGTGGGTGATCATAGATTTCAATTTCTTCGTAATACTCGTTCATGATGTTTCTGGCAGTTGCTAGCACCTGTTTGCCATTGGGAGCGTTCACGAACCAGCGGCAGCGGAAAGCGCCGCCGAAATTTTCTCTGTAGTATTGTGGAGTGCTGAAGGACATTGTTGGCGACTCGTCAGTAAGGTAAAGCGTACCACCGCATGACTGATTATTAAATCCAGGGTCTGATTTAGCAAAGAAGGAATAGGGGAGAAAATACTACAGTACAACATTTAAAATAATTATGTTACATTCACTGACGTGGAAAATCGGCAAGGAAATTGCGGTAAGCAAAATACTGATCCTTTGGGAGAGATTAATGTTTTGTCAACTATTTATGAAAATCAACCGGAATTTAGGAATCTCTCGGTACATTAGGGCTATTCAAACTTGGAGTCGAAGAAAGCGAACAGCGACTGTTATCGAAAATATTACATGTCAGAGATACTGAAGTATGTTTACAAGCACCCCCTCCCCCCCCCCCCCACAAAAAAAAAAAAAAATTATATCATGGTCGCCTCAAAGTATAAATGGATGACGTACATCTGGTGTCGAAGCATTCATCCTGTGTTACTATTCGACCTCGACCAATTTATAGCAGAAAAATAACATAAAACCATAAATTTTCCTCTTGTTGGCCATTGTAAATAGCACCCAAATGAATGGAAACGATGAAACAATTGATAATTTATCATAGCAAATTGAAGAATGCATTATTCCAGGACAAGCAAAAACAAACAAGAAAAAAAAAAACCCTGAACATATCTTCGTGTTAATGGCCTCAGTTGAGAGTATCTCTAATTTTGATTTCTTGCTTTGAATCATTGAAACATTGTCACATAGTGATTCAGGCCTTCTAAACCTTTACAGAATTTGTCTCTGCCTTGTCCACCTCTAGCGGTTCCCTTTCTATCCATTATGGTCCACATCAGCTCACCTGATAATCGGATTTCTGCATCAAATCCCCTCCCGACGAATTGATGGTGTCCGCCCCTCAGGTAAACCGTTGCTCCCCCGGCGCTAGAAATGAAGGGTGCGATTTCGAAATTGATTTCGTCAGAGGTGAGCTCCGCGACCTCCAAGTCCTTCAAGGTGCCCTGCGGATCGTCGATGATGCCGACGTCTTCGTTTAAGAGATCAATCCTTCCCCAAACGACCTCGATCTCCTTGCCCGGTGGCGCCAGGAAGCGCCAGAGACAAGTCACACGCCCTTGCCTTAAGCTTGCTGGGTTGTTGAACGGGGAACCGATATTAAGGACGGACATCGATTCCGTGATTTCAACATTTCCACCGCAAGATAGTGGCGTTGGGAGCTCCGTGTTATCTGTGTGCCAGTAACAGAACGATTTTTAAGCGATTTACTCTCACACGTACCTGACGTTACTTAGAATGACCACAGAAACTCCCTTCTTGTGATCACATTATTGTCTGAGATGTTTCCTGGACTGAGGAAGTGGGTATTGTTTTAATTTTGGGCTGGTGCTCCTTAGCTGTCTCTTGAACACATTTATTTGAACACAATCATTATCATATCATGAAATTAAAATGAATCAATATGCATATTATTATGACAGTGTTAAGGAGCGATGCTGCAGGTGATATCATCGCCCACAACAATACTATCACTATTTGATAATGTTCTTATTACTCTCTCATTCGCAGAGTCATCTTTTGTTTTTCATTACCGTAGTTTTGGGGTACTTTACCAGTTTTTTGTTTGTCTGTTTGTAAATGATGTTATATTTAGCGGCGTTAGTTAGTTAGTTATTTTTTTTACTGGCTTCAGCTGCTTTTACACTTCACATATCACTTTAACTTCTTACGTCATTACGTCTTCAAGTATACATGTGTGAATACTTTATTGTTGTGCTACGACATACCTACAACAGTCACGGTAATGGCGAACCCTCGCTGATTGTCCCATCTAGCAGATCTGTCATCGTAAAATATTGTTACTCCACCCTGCGTCGAGACGAATGGGAGTATAACTGCCGTCACCGTGCCCGCAAATTTGGCGACGAGATACGACTGGTCGGTGGAAGCCGGGTGGTCGAAGATGTTCAGCTCCTCCACGTATGTTATGATCGCCAAGTAAGTCACTCTCACCTGCTTCCCTGGGGGAGCACTAACCATCCACAGACAGTCGAACTCTATGCCGGACGGAGGGTCCTGCGTCTGGTAGTACGGGGTGGTGATCGTCCTGGTGGGCTCCGTATCCGTTAGAGTGATGTTTTCACCGCAGGGGAGCGTGTGCTGACCTAAACAAAGATGTGTTGTATCAAAAACGTGTCTGCGAAGCATTCGACTTCTCAAGTAATAACCAAATGGTCTATTTGCATTTTATGCAGACAGATATTCTTTCAATTTCAGAAGTAAATAAAATAGCAGTACCATTCTTTTCTGATAAGAGAGAGAGAGAGAGAGAGAGAGAGAGAGAGCACGAGAACAAAATCCACCTGTGACATTAAAAATGTATACTTGATATCTAATTCTCATAATAGCTATAATCATAATGGTGACATTTCGTCGATGCACAATAGCCAACAAAATTATGCGCCTGTAAATTGTTTCTCCGGCCCCCGGGTACCCGGGCACTACCAGGGTACTCGCCGTGTATTGTCGGGGGTTTGTGCAGGCAGACGTCCCTGCCGGCGGGGAACACGTACGGAGTACGCGGGGGTGGCTCAAATGCAGACACCCCTCTGCAGACACCCCTTTAAACGGAGTTACGGCTCGAGCGCAAACCCGGCCGGGCTGGGGCCATGTACGGGGTTGCGGCGGCGATGGCTAGAATGGCTGGTGTTCATTTAGGCCGCGAATTGAGCGGGAATCTATATCGGGGATGTAAGTGGGAGCTTGTCCCTCACCAAATTCAGCTTGGGATTGCATCGCATGCACCTACCAATACGCCCATTAATACCGTCAGGCATGCATTGCGCATTTTTGCATGCCAGCATAATGATAAGGATTATCGGCAGCAGTTATCAACGTCCCCGAAGACAGTGGAATGATGTAATGGCTCGACGGGAGAAAGGGGGGGGGGGACAAATAGCTTGAATAGTCCGAAACTAGAATTTATAAGGGGAAGAAATAGCCCCCTAAAGGGCTTTTTTACACTTGTAAATTTTTGCTTAGTCCCGTACCAACGGTGGGGCTAAGGGGGGGGGGGGGGCCTTAACCCCACCGTTGGTACGGGACTATCCTTAGCCCATTTTCTGTTTACACTCGTTTTTGCGAAAGTGGGCTAGCCCCAACGGTAATCCCGTACTATCTGGCCCTGCAAAATAGCAGGGTTAGCACCGCAATTGCGGTGCCAAGCAAGTGAGTGTAAACAGAACGAAAAAATAATCCTGGGCTAAGCGACGGAGACGAAGTCCGACCCTCACTGACCAATCAGAAACGAGGTAATGAAGTGCTGCCGGTGCGTGCGTGTACGTGTACAGTACACAGCGTAATCATGAATATTCATGTGGTTTGGAAAGTACCGGACTAAGAAATACGAGGGTAAAAAGGTCAATTTTCTCCTTAGCCCCGGACAAGAGCTTAGTACGGGACTAATTGGCGAGTGTAAAAAGCTGAAAAATTGGTACGGGACTAACGATAGTCCTGGGTCAGAGAAAGTACGGGGTTAAGAAACACAAGTGTAAAAAGGGCTTAACAGAGTTAAGTATTGTTCCATATTCGGGCCCGTGTCAGCAAGTCATCTGAATCCAGAAAACGAATGCATGTCGGAATTACTGTATTCTTTCAACATTTCCCGTGAGTTTGAAAAATCTCTACATATTATACAATATATCTATTCGTAACATATAGAAAAACAAATTATTTGACACCTCCAAGAAATATGAAGCCCCGAAGGCAGAGTTCATTCATAGTGCGTAACAATATTCATTCCACATCAGGAATTGTTCATCTTTCTCCCGCCATTTCTAGACTGAAGTTCGTCTGGTATGAGGGAAGGGACTTCGTCCACTACTGAAAAAAAAACCCCAACAACAACATGGTATGGGGGCCGGGAATTAGTCGGTGAATTGCCGCTGAAGATAGCCTGCCCAGCGGGGAAGCCGGAGGGGAAGTCGGCGGGAATTTGTCAGGGTTAGAGGGGCCCTAATCCCCCAGTGCCAAGGTATAGCCCGGGGCCGGAGAAACTATTGACGGTTGCATAATACTCTTCCATTATCAAATGCAATTGGAGTTGGTGCAAAAACGATGCCATTAATTTCTGAACAAACATGAAGAACAGCAGTTGATCTTGAACAACTATGGTGGTTGCCTGACTAACAGACTGACCTCGATTCGTTACAATTTACAAAATGGAACATATCATTTCTTTTTCCTTGACTGATGATGTAATTCTTCTGATTGAAAAAAGGGAAACAAAAATCGCAAACCGTGAAAACTGTGCACAGGACTCTATACATTCAGAATGTCTCACAATCCTTTTATGGAATAGAATGAATTCATTTGATGTCTGTCAACCTATACGGTTGCACTGAATTGCAAGATTAAAATTTACTGATAATTGTATTTGATTCTACCTCTTTTATACATCTTGTCGAGATTTCTTACTTCAGTCTTTTAACATCAATAGTGTTTGTCAGAATCCCTTTCGGTATGATTTTGAATGATATTAACACAGTGTATCACACAATACAATATACTGTACATATACATGTATAGACAAGGAGTCCCGAATAAAACGATACACTTTTAAAATGTCCCCCAAATGAACATTTTTTTTTTACCGAATTTTGGAAAACTTTTTAGTTATGGATGACTGAGAGGCACTTGTATCATACTCATCAAAAAGTGAAAAAAAAAACCCACTAAACTAAACTAAACTAAACTACACTAAACTGAAACAAAACAATGTTTCATGCTTGAATGAGCACCGTACACTTTCAAGGGATGTGAAAATTAGGTGACGCAGGAATTGGCTATCCAATTTGGGTGAAGTGAAAGTGTGTTGGGGGTGGTAGTATGTGTGCGAGAGTGTCTTAGAAAGACATGTCACAATATTCTGCAAGACTCATTTCATTGCTATAGGTCCATCCTTAGCAATTTTGCTCCACTTCCAACCATCCGTCGCACATTTCCTATACCCCCAAAACTCCATTTTCTAGCGGGACAAAAAATGGCAGGGGCAGGTGCACCAGCCAACTGAATGGATTAATAGAGAATTCCTGTGTGGTCTGCTTTTTCTCTTTCTTTACAAAAGTGGGCAGTACTGACATTGGCGTCATAATTATGATACAAGAGACCCTCAGTTAATACGTATTTAAAAAAAGAAGAAAGAATTCAATGACTTTTTTTTTTTGAGGGTGGGTCATTTTAAAGCTATATATTATATTCATACATACTTTTTTTTTTCTTCATGGAAGCAAGCCGCAATTAAGATGTTAAAAAACGAAAGCTCCCAACAAAACGTCGTTAAACACTTCATTCTAAGAAAATAGGAATTGAAGGGCATATATTGCGTTCCTACGGAAAATTTGAAGAATTTCTCTCCAAAAGGTGCTAACTCCACAGAAGCAAATCCATTTTAAGTGGTCCCATACAGCCATATCTTCAAAGTAAAGTTTTCTTGAGAGAAACTGGAGAAAAAAACATCCGGGAAGGAAATATGATTTTTCTTTTTAATGCAAAAGGTGCTAAATTCATTTCTGTTTTATTCAAAATGCTGCTAAATACAGCAGGATCAAATTGGAAACACATGTGCATGTTTACTCGCACTTTGACTCCAGAGAAAGACTGGGTGGGCGATTTTTCATGCATGTAGCTTCCCAAATGGCTCACGTATTACCTAATATATCATTGTCCCTGGAATGTTTCCTTTCATACTTATTCTTATAGATGGAGGAAACAGGAGGAAAACAGAGACAACTAATCATCCCAGAAAAAAAAAATACACAGGCACAGAAACTAGTCTCTCAAACAATAAGATATACATTCTGTGAAAACCAGTGTTGATACATATAGACTTTTCCAAAGTACATTTTCTTTATCCTATAATGGGGTCCTATCATGGAACATGAAATGTTTGCATGAAAACACTTACAATCATGTGAAATGAAAATCCATTTTTTATCCTTTCCAGCAAAAGTAACTTTACTATTTTTTCGGAAAAGAACTCTTCGAATTCAAAAGACACCATGCATAGATACCATACCGCTAAAGGTCAAATAAAAAAAAGAATGACTAGTTCCTTTGAACATGTTTCTATAAGCACACACACACACAAACAAACAACCAAACAATAAAAAAAACCAGAAAAAATGTTCCACATACGCAAATATTCCTGAGTCAGCGAATGATCTAAAAACAAATACTAAACATCCATATTCTAGAATTTATACAAGTCACTTATATGGCAAAAAGAGTCACTTGATAAATATGATAATGATATGCTTCAACATGCCATAGCTAACGAAGCAGGGAGCAAAACTTGTCCTTGAACCTTACCGTAGGATACCGGCACTGCAAGAAGGACCAGACACGTTGCGTAGGCAAACCTCAAAGCCATGGTTGGCGCAGTATCGGAGAGTGCCACGGTCCTAGCATTTACAGGTATTACGACAGAGTGTTCGTACTGCGTTTACTGACAGCCATCAGTTAGCAACGCAGACGACAATGACTTTTAAGTCCATCAATGCCCCCTTTATATCAACAGAGAGTCATCGAAACACATACACACAGACAAAGACACAGACAGACAGACAGACACACACACACACACACACACACACACACACACACACGCAGAATAAACAGGATGGGGCATAATTTGTTTGTGGTGGCTAGTGATAGGGAAATTGCAACCCTGACTTCTATAATGAACTTTAAAAAGGAAAACCAAACAAGCATTTCCGATTATGATATACAATAATTATACAAACACCACCCGTTCAGTCACGACAAAAATCACCACGTCAGCTGACAGCAACACAAAAAAAAAGTCAAACAAATTAAATAATCAATTGAACGATTACCACGTCTTCAATTTATTATTCACAGTCAGATGTCAACACAAGCGATAATTGCTTTAACCCTCTCTGTTCCAGGGACTTCGGACAGTGTGTACAATGCTATGGAGTTTTCTGTACCAATCGACACCCACAGCCCACAGAGGATTGAAGTTCATAAATCCCCACTTTACACTCCAAGGAAGACATGAATTAAAAAGAAGGACAAAAAGAAGAAAAGATGATATATCTGACCTGTTGCCATGACCATCATTATCTAGTCGACTTTCATTGGTGAAGAATATGATATCTCTTTATTGATCGTATAATAGTTATTTTAAAGTCCGAAACTTGATGAATCAACCGCGAGAACAATTTGTTTGTCCTTACGTCACGGAAAACTTCCGATAAATTGTCCTTACGAAATACTCTCCATTTGGCCTGTCGGCAACACATTTTGATTTGTGCAAAGAATTAAAAGAAATAAAAAAAGGAAACACACACACAATAAGAACACAAACAACTGTGCGCAAAGATTCAAGATTCGAATTTATTTTCATTTCCATCAAATAAACAAAGAAATTATGTACAATGTATAAGTAGAATATATTTGTAATAATTAAAAAAAAACCCCGTAAATTAACAAGTACATGTGAAAATGAGTAACACGTTAAGAAAATATATATATTTTTGAATATATACATATGCATATAGTACAAGTTAATTAAGGATGGGAATGGAAATACAGGGTCCCACTGAAAAGTAAAGCTTGTGCGATATTGGACCCTCAGAAAATACCTACAAAAATAATGAATTAAGGAAGCTACAAACCGAAATAAAACAAAATCAAACGAACTATTGTCAACCGACACGAAATCAAATTGGGAAGGATATATATATATATATATATATATATATGTGTGTGTGTATATATTTCTCTCTTTTCTTTTCTTTTTTTTTGGGGGGGGGGGGAGGGGAGATGGTAAAGAAGAAGAGAAACCCTGACATAGATTTAGATTAAAGTTGCCAGGAAGTTGGAGAATGTGAACATTGTCACGATATCCTGATTAATTATGGTGAGTCCTTGGTGCTTCTAACAAATAAAATGAAATGAAACAAATGAAACGAAATTAAATGAAATGAATGAAGTTTTCCTGCAATCTCCTGACATCATACACACGCAATAGCCCAGTTCGGGCTTTCACTTTGCGCATGTGCAGAAAATATGTCATCTGTACCAACAGGACAAGTTGGTTTGTAAATTCACTGAGACAAACATCTGTGATGTAATTATCATTCGAGTAATCCTTGTAAATGGTGCTTGCCGGCACACCCACCTGACGACAAAATGGGGTTTTGCATCGCGAAGTCTCGAACATTTGAAAACTTTTGCCACCGTTCACACATACTGCGCAGGGCAAATCATCGCGATGCTTGAACAAAAACAAAAGAAAACTAGAAATGTCGCTATGCGACTGGTATGCCTCCGCCATAATGCATGATTCTCCTAATAGGTCTATAGTACATGTGGGCAATGTGTGATTACATTTGCACAAAATTGGCAAAATATTGAAATGACATGTTTGTCACAAATGTGTTGAATGTTCACCTTCCTTGACCTATGTTTAATTGGATGAATAGGAGAGCATGTATTTGGGGATTTAAGAACTTTAACTTGACTTTGACCCTTTCATAAGTTTATGCATTGAGTAATTTTCAAGGTATGGAGAAAAAATGCAATTTCTGTATTGAACAGTAAATTGTTATCATTTTCATCTGGCCTTTGACCCTAAGATTTATAAGAGAATCACTGTCAGGCAGAACATACATAAATACGTACTAAGTTTCAAGATAACTTGAGCCACTTCCGAGATATGAAGAAAGAAGTAAGTTCAGCTCTTTCACTTGATCTTTGACCTTTTGACCTTTGACCTTCTTGGCAAAAAAAAAAAATCCCAGAGAATCTCTGATCCTGCTGGCATTGCATATATAAGGGAAATAGTAAAATTTTGAAGTATTGCCCTCGACCTTTGACCCCTGACCTTTGACCCCATGAACCCCAAATTCCCTAGATAACCACTGCCTGTCAGTACATGCTTAACCCTATGTTTCATGAAGATACCTCGAACAATTTCCAAGATACGGAGAAAAAAGTGAAATTTAAACATTTGTACTTGACCTTTTGACCTTTAACCTTTGACCTCATGACCCAAACTTTCACCAGAGACTCTTAATTGGGTAATACATGTAAACACTAAGTTAAAGAAAATATCTTCAGGCATTGCATAGATATGGGGGAAATAATGAAATTTTAAGCATTTGACCTTGACCTTTTGACCTTTGACCTTGAGCATGTGCACCCAAAAGTTGAGAGGCACAACTTCACCCCCTAATTAACATACATGCCAAGTTTCATTAGGATACCCAAAAAGGTTTTTTTAGTTACGCTGTCCACAAAATTCATTACGGACGGACGGACAACCCGAAAACATAATGCCTCCGGCACCACTCCGTGGCGGAGGCTTTAAAAAAAAAAAAAAAAATCAACAGTGACGGAACATTAACTCGGGCATCCGAGAGCATGGACCTTTTGGCCCGAATTCACGAAGGTAGTACAAATGAAACCATGGTTTAAACCATGGACAAAAACCATGGAGCGCCAAGTGTCGCATGGAATATTTCGTTACGTAATCAGTCATTTCGTCGATGAAATGATTTTTTTTTTTTGTTAGGAAATGACAACATTTTGTAACTAAATGGACATTTCGTCCACGAAATGATAATTTCGTTAACGAAACGGTCATTTTGTCGACAAAATGACCAATTTCGTAACGAAATATTCCATGCGACACTTGGCGCTCCGTGGTTTTTGTCCATGGTTTAAACCACGGTTTCATTTGTACCACCTTCGTGAATTCGGGCCATTGTGGCGAGCTGCATTGTAGGACAGAAAAATTGAATTCACACACATGTGCTGGAGACAATTTATCGCCACGTTTCCCTACAAATACAGCGGGATCGTTTTTTGGATCGCGATGCGACTAGTTAACAATTGTGTGTTTGTGTGTGTTTGTGTGTATGTGTGTGTGTGTATGTGAGTGTGAGTGTCCACACGAACGAATTTCACAAATTAAAATCTTTTGCGATGCAAAAAGCGTACATTTAAATTTGCGTGAACGGGTACAAAAATCAGACTCAGAAAGTTAACACCTTTTAACGAACCAAAAGGTAGCGGTCAGCGGCATAGAAAACAATTTTTGTTGTTGTTGTTTGTTTGTTAATGTTGATGGTTTTCTGTTTGAACTTTGCGCTTTGATTTGATGTTCAGATAGTTCGGAGTATGCACGCTATGGAAACTTAAATGAATGCATCAAGGTCGGTGATTTGCACTGTCAAGGGTTCATTTTCTCCTCGTTAAGCACATCCTCTGACAGTTGTTTGACCCTAACAATCGTGACCACAAGAGAGAATAAGAGAGGGCGGGGAGAAAGACAGAGAGAGAGGCTGTTTTCATACCTACAGCGAAACGGAATTGTAATGGTGAATTACAAACACGATAATATTGTTACTAATATTGACACAGATCATTCGAAATCTGGTCTTTTGTATAGTGATATATCTGATCATTTACCTATATTTTTTATCTGTGACGAGACACAACATTTCCATGTCAAGCAAACAGAAAGTAAGAAGAAGCGCAAATTCACATCAGAAAATATATCATTACTCAACGACGATTTAATCTCGGAAACATGGTATGATTTATTACTTTGCGCAGACCCAAATATTGCTTATGATACGTTCTGGAATATATATATTTTTTTCCTATTTTAACAAACATATCCCCGCAATTGAAAGGAAAAGTAATAGAAAAATTAAAAATCCATGGATAACAAAAGGAATTTTCCGATCAATAAAGAAAAGAAATATGCTATATAAATACAGTTTACGGTATCCTAATAATGATAACGTTAATCGATATAAATTATATAGAAATAAATTGATACAAATTATAAGGCTTTCCCGTAGGATGTTTTATACAGAAGCCTTTCAAAATGTTACTGGAAATATGTCAGCCACTTGGAAAGTTATTAATGATGTTATTGGTAAGCAAAAGAATATGTCAATATTTCAAATTATGCGTGACGGTCAAACACTCTGTAACCCTAGGGATGTAGCATGTTGTTTCAATGAGTATTTTGTTGATATAGGTCCTAGTCAAGCTTCAAAAATAGATCCCACACAAACTGATTTTTCGCAGTATTTAGGTGCGTCAAATGATAATTCATAGTTTTTTAAACCAACAGATTATGGTGAGATTCTTGACATTGTTCACTCATTAAAATCAAGTTATGCAACTGGTCATGATAAAATGAGCACGTATTTTTTAAAACAGATTATTGGTAGTATACTGACACCCTTAGTGTACATTTGTAATTTGTCACTCTCAACTGGCACTGGTATATTTCCGAATGCATGTAACATTGCTAAAGTTATTCCAATATATAAAAAAAGATGACTCTTCTTTTGTATCAAATTACCGTCCTATTTCTATTCTTCCTAGTATTTCCAAGGTAATAGAAAGGGTTGTATATAAAAGATTGTATGATTCTTTGACACAATATGATATATTTAACCAAGACCAGTATGGTTTCAGGAAATTTCATTCAACAGATATGGCACTAGCCCAATTATACGATAGAGTGTCGACTGCCTTAGCTGAACAAAAGCATGTCATCGGTGTTTTCATGGACCTAAGCAAGGGATTCGACACTCTTGACCACACTATCCTCATACGTAAATTGCAGTCCTATGGTGTTCGTGGCATATCACTTGAATGGTTTAAAGATTATTTGTCAAATAGCCATTGTGTACTATGAATCTGTTAACTCAACTCTGAAGTATTACCTATACAATGTGGAGTCCCACAAGGATCCACATTGAGACCGCTATTATTTCTAGTGTATGTAAATGATATTTCAAACTCATCTTAGTCACTGCAATATATTATGTTTGCTGATGACACTAATGTATTTTGTTCCAATTCTGATTTTCATTCGCTCCTAAGAACTTTCAATACTGAATTACCGAAATTATCTATGTGGTTTAAGAGTAATAGATTATCACTTAATCTGAAAAAAGACAAATTTTATGTATTTCTATAACAAGAAGCATAACAATGAAATGCAATATTTAAATATTATGGTGGGTGGTGTGTTATTGGAACAAAAAGAGAGTATTAAATTCCTCGGAATATAATGAAATGAGAATATGAAATGGAACGTTCATGTACAATATATCTCTGATAAAGTATCTCGTAATGTTGGTATACTTCAGAAGTTAAAGTATTATGTCCCTCAGAATATTTTATATATGGTATATAATTCGTTGATATAATCGCACATTTCTTATTGCAGCATTGTATGGGCAACTTCAAAAAGCCACATTGATTGTATATTACGTTTGCAAAAGAAAGCTATACGTATATGCACCAACTCAGGTTATCGAGACCATTCAGATCCTTTATTCGCAGAATTAAAAATTTAAGGTAAATGACATTATTTTTTTTTTTTTTTGCAAAACTCACTCTTTATGTTTCGCTTACATAATGGTCAGTTGCCATCTTCTTTTTACTCACTATTTCAATTAAACAAAGAAATACATTCTTATCCAACAAGACAATCTGATAAGTTTCACTTGCATAATCCCAAAACAGTGATGACTCTGAAATCTGACACACCGGACCCGATGTTTGGAATTCTCTTCCTTCTGAAATTCGAAGTTTAAAGTCCATGTATTCTTTTCGGAAGGCTGTAAAAACAATGTTGTTATCTGAATATCAGTAACTCCATTGTCATTGTTAATGTATTATACACGAAATTCTTTCGTAGAAATATCGACGCAATTAATCTATTATGTAATAATGATTATGTAACCGACCATGACCTGTATCAACTGTCCACCTGTACCTCGGTGAGAAAATATTTTGTCATGTCTTGCTAATCAGTGATACAGGTGACTTTACTTTGTATAAACCTTTAGTGAAAGCAGACAAACCTCTTCTTTCCCTTTCTCCTTTCAACTATCCTATCTCTATGCAAGTCATCCCTCCCTCCTATTCTCCTTCCGATGTATATTATAATACTACGTTATGCTACGGGGGCTGCACGCAAATCAAGCTACGCTTATGCTGCAGCCCCTCTGTCATTGTTGTATGTTTTGTTGTACTTATGCTGTACATTGTACACAGGCAATGAACAAGACAATACTTATATATATTATTATATTTATGTTTGTACATGAATGTGTATATGTACAATGATGATACAGAAACCAATAAATCAAAATCAAATCAATTGCAATTACAATTCAAACCATTGTTCGTTCACACGACCGAGGATGTCTTCGCGGGTTCTGCAAGTCTGAATTTCAAAACGAGGGGGAGAAGTTTGAGGGGGAAAGCAGCAAGCGCTTTGACTGTGGCAGTGCGAGCATAGCGCATGCAGTCACTCTAAGCTCCGCCCCCCCCCCCCAAACACAACTGGAGGCCAATCACGTTCACACGACTGTTTCTCTCCTTTGTTCTGGCGAAACGTGATTTGAAAACACTTCTGGACGGTCATATAATAATAATAATAATAATGATATCAATAATCTTACTACTACTACTACTACTACTACTACTACTACTAATAATAATAATAACAATAATAATACATATAACGCATTTTTCATAAACGTACATGTTCAAATGCCTTTACCATTGGATCATTAACATTAAAGAAACTAGGGAGTTTTTAGATTCTTTTAAGATGATGAGAGATTGCTGGTTGAGGAGAGTCTGGGGTTGTTGATTCCACAGCTTGGGAGCAGCAGATGAAAATGCTTTATCACCAAGTGTGGCCAGCATCCTGAAAATTGGATGATTCAGTGTGATACCTTGTGAGGAGAGGAGGATGTACCGGGATGGATGATGGATGGTTATGAATTCGGATAAGTAAGGGTGGGATTTCACGGAGCACGCGAATGATTTGCGAAGGACGCGAATGGCAAAATCCAGCATTCGCATTTTGGTCTGCAAAAGATCGCCAAACGAATGTGAGGGTTCGGAAGCGTCAATTGTTCGCGAATGTCGTTTTTACTTCGGCGAGAATTTCAAAAAAAGTTTGAAATTTTCTGCGAACCTTTTCCGCACACTTGGTCGTGATTTGCTCGTGAATTGTTCTCGAAAGTGTCTTTAAAGCCTCGTCATATGCGTAAGACCTTCGCAAGACACGCGTGATGTTCGCAAAATGTTCGTGAAACCCCAAACAGACTCCGAAACTTTGGAGAATGTCTCGCGTATGTTACGCGAAATCAGCGAAGTTTTTCAGATCATTTTACGACGTAATCGCAAACTGTTCGCGTACCTTTTGAGACATTCTCGCGAACGTTTAGCGCACGTTTGGGGGATGTATGACCTATACGTTTTCTACAAATAAAAATCGTAGCATACACCTAAACATCAAACAATTATTAACAACTATAGTAACAAAAGTAATTAAAGACTAGCAAAGAGGAAGAAATGTTTGAAATACAAAAAAAAAATCGCAGAATACAGTTAAAATTAATCTAAAGTATGTAAAATTTCATTTGAAGTATAAAGATTATGTGTTGGAGGAACTGCAAAAAAAAAAAAAAAAAAAGATCGTATGCTTTACTAGTGGAGATACGTCCCAGGAAAAACAAATGTAGGCAAGCACACAATAGAAAAATGAGAGAAAAAGAAAGGAGAAATAGAGGAAAGAAAAAAATTCAACTCAAGACAGCTTCCACCTCTCCTTGGGTACATTTTCTCCCATGATTATTGAAAATTTTTCGTTGTTCGCATTTCCGTCGCGTGTTCTTCGTGTACGTAACATGCTGTACTTTAGCAATGATACACACGACATTCGCACATACGTCGTGAAAACTTCGCACAAATTGCGCAAGAATAGTTTTCGGCTTCATTGTCGGAAAACATTCGGAGAAAAACTTTTCCGAATGTTGGATTTTGTCATTCGCGTCCTTCGCAAATCGTTCGCGTGCTCCGTGAAATCCCACCCTAAGGAGGGACGAGACCGTGCATGGATATATTTGAAAGTGAGCAGAAGTATCTTATAGTGGATCCTGGACCTGATGCGAAGCCAGTTCAGTTGGCTGAGGACAGGTTGCATGTGGGAAAAAAATAAATAAATGATGTGCCTGTGGTAAGTCTGGCAGCTGCATTTTGAACCCACTGTAATTTCTCAATCTGGGTAGCAGTGGCACCGTAGAGCATAAAAATATACAGTAGTCGAGGCGGCTGATGATGAAGGCATGAAGGATGGTGAGTAATGATCCCTGGTCCAGATATTTGTGAATTCGACAGATGTGCAGATGGTAGAAGGCTGCCTTACATGTCATTAGGAACATACTGATCCATGTTCAAGGCTGAATTGAAGATGGAACCCAAATCCTTGATATGAGATGCAGGAACGATATTAGCGTTGCCAATCCTAATGTTGGGAATGTTCATCTATTGAAGTTGTCGTCATATACCAGTGATGAGGAACTCTGTCTTATCATTGTTGATTAGCAATCTGTTCATTACCACCCAAGTACAAACGTGTTTCAAATTAAACACTTTCGGTACTTGTGAAAGCAAGGTGAATTACTACCCAGTAACACTGGACCTTTTTAAAACAATTAAAAGTTCTCTGTGGAAATCTGTATGATGCACGTTAAAGAGAAAATACACCCCAAAATAAACTCTTACAGAAAGAGAAAAAAAAAATCCTCACAGAACGTTGCAAAAGATTAAATCGGATTAAAAATAGGGAAGATATGACATTTATTGAAATTTCACATTTCTTCGTAAAACATGTCTTTACCAGTCCTTATGAATATTCAATGAGATAGTTAATGATATCATGCCCTCCCAATTTTTCATGTATGTTATATAAGAAATTCGGATTTTTTTTTAATTTCTAGCTACTATTGGTAAAGCACAATCACATACCAATCAGAGCTAACATTTTTGTTCTATTGTTTTGGTGGTTTTAAGGCAAGTTTTATATCTATACAACTGAAATATGATATTTTTGTCATTTCTATAAATTCAGAATTCAATTCAATTCAAACTTGATTTCATTTTTCGAAAAGAACATAAACATTTCACTTTCTTCGGTAACAAGAATAAGGTTGCATAATCAAAACAAAATAAATTGAGAAAAATATAATTGTGGAACCTTGGAGTTACAAATACGTTGTCATGAAAATTGACTGAAATGATATAGACAATATAAATGAAATGGATAAGAAATTGTCAGAGCATGACGTCATCAAATTGCTGATTTGATTTTTCATAACGACTGTTTTCCAATAAAAAAAGTGAAATTTCAGAATGTCGTAACTTCCTTATGTTTTATCCGATTTTGATCATTTTTGCACTGTTTTGTGGTATTTCTTTTTCTCTCTTACAAAATTTCATACAATTTTTTAGTGGATTTCTTGTTTATCTTGTTTAAGTCATACATATTTCTATGGAGTAAACGTACTTTTCCTCTTCCAATCATTCTGACCGTACTCCTTTGTTGACCTCCATTCCCCTAGTTTCTTCGAATTATTGCTTCAAGTGTTTTCTGAAAAATCTGGAATTAAATAAAATGTCATTACTTCCTTATTTCCTATCCGATTTTGATCATTTTGCACTGTTTTGCAGGGAATATTATGCTCTCTTTTACGAAATTGATACAACTTCGGAGTTGATTTCTTCTTTAAGGACGTTTGAAAGTGATATTTGAACGGTTTCGAGCCCGATCGGGAGCAGCAGAAATTCAAAGTGAATTTTCATGTTTCCTCTTATTTCGGGCCAGGACATTTTCCTTTTCCAGCAATCAGAATTTCATATTCAAAGATGTCATTGACCAGTGCGGGGGCTACAAGAGAAAAAATTAAGTGTCGAGCCCTGATATACATGTGTATGTATGTGTATGTATACATGTAGAGAGAGAGAGAAGAAAGAGAAGATCATGTTAATACGGGTTCATCCACTAGACCGACACCCACGAGTCATACAGCCCACGAGCAGGCGCGCCGGAAGCAGTTTTGGATTGGGGGGGGGGGGGGGGGGGGGCAAATATTGGAGGGGGCTCACGATAGACCATACATAATGTTACACAATATACACATACACATACACACACACACACATCTATATAATATATATATATATATATATATATATATATATATATATATATATATATATATATATACATATATATATATATACATATATATATACATATATATATATAATATATATATATATATATATATATATATATATATATATATACATATGTGTGTGTGTGTGTGTGTGTGTGTGTGTGTGTGTGGGTAGGTGGGTGTGTGTGTGTATATATATATGTAAGTGGCGTATGATACGGTGGTCGAAACATTGGGGGTGGGGACCTTGTGGAAAAGTAATTTTTGCGGTGTGTATGCATGTGCGTGTGTGCGTGCGCAAATAATGGGGACTACAATACATTACGGAATGTGATACATGCAACGCAGTCATTGAGCAACATTGTAAGTTTTCCTTAACATGGATTATGGAATGACGGTGTGAAACGACAAATTATATACTGTCAGCAACATCAGGAGAATTGCATAACAATAAATGCGAGTGAGCGGAGCGAGAAAGCTTGAAAATTTTGACATTTTTACAGTCACAAAACTGCCGTTTGTAGCTATATTTTTCGCTTTGGAAACTAAGGGGAGGGGGGGGCATCGGGCGCAATTGCAGGCAATTACTGGCGGCAACATTAGAAAATGGCATAACCATTTATGGCGAGCGAGCGCACCGAGCGAGCTTGAAAATTTTGACATTCTACAGTCCCAAAACTGGCGTTTGTAGCTATATCTTTCGCTCTGGAAATTAATGGGGGCGCATCGGGCGCAATTGCTGGCAGTTACTGGCAGCAACATTAGGAGAATGGCATATCATTCAATGCGAGCGAGCGAAGCGAGCGAGTTTGAAAATTTTGACATTCTACATTCCCGAAACTGGCGTTTGTAGCTATATCTTTCGCTTTGGAAATTAATGGGGGCGCATCGGGCGCAACTGCTGGCAATTACTGGCTGCAACATTAGGAGAATGGCATAATGATTCATGCGAGCAAGGGAAGCGAGCGAGCTTGAAAATTTCCAAAAACTGCCGTTGTAGCTATGTTTTTCGCTTTGGAAATTAAGGGGGAGGCGCACCGGGCTCAACTGCTGGCAATTACTTGCTGCAACGTCAGGAAAATGGCATAACGAATAAATTTGACCATTGATTTTGACATTTTACAGTCCCCAAACTGCCGTTTGTAGCAATAATTTATATATATATATATATATATATATATATATATATATATATATATTTAGCTTTGGAAATTAAGGGGGGCGGCCCAGGCGCAACTGCTGACAGTTACTGGCAGTAACATTAGGAGAATGGCATAGCGATTGAATGCGAGCGAGCGGAGCGAGCGAGCTTGGACATTTTGACATTTTACAGTCCAAAAACTGCCGTTTGTAGCTATGTTTTTTCGCGTTTATTCATCTATATACATATCTATCTTATTCTATCTATTTTTATTTATTTGTTTATTTATCTATTTATTTTTTTTTTTGGGGGGGGGGGCTTTTTTTTGGGGGGGGGGGGCAAAAATGCGTTGAAAACAGGTTCATGAGTCATACAGCTCACGAGTCATACAGCCCATGAGTTCGACCTTAGGCAAACAAAGCCCATGAGTTCGACGCTAGGTAAAAACAGCCCACGAGTTCGACAGACACAACACGGCGCGTAATGTGTCGGTCTCGTGGGCCTTGTTGGCTTTGTGTCGAACTCATGGGCTGTATGACTTGTGAGCTGTATGACTCGTGGGCTGTATGACTTGTGAGCTGTATGACTAAGTGGGCTGTATGACTTGTGGGTGTCGGTCTCGTGACGTGCACCCGTTAATACAATGGTCTTATATACATGGAGAAAAAAACGCAAACAGAACAAAGTATATGCCACAAACTAAATACACTATAAAGGTTACAAAGTCTGAAATACTTTGGAGTTAGTCTGTAAGTATATCTCAAGGAATTAGGCGATTATGTGTGATGATGCCGTGCAGGGATTTGAAAATGTGACATAATTATACCTACATTACATTCCATTTCACTTTATTCACGTAACACAAACGATCATACATATTCAACTGCATGCCCCCCCCCCCCCCGTAAGTGAACCGCATCACCTTGGATAATGAAATATCATGACTTGTATCTCTATCTTGGAATATTATTCTTGTATCCGGAATGAACTTACAAAGAGTGATGCAAAACAGCTTGAATCGGTTCAGCGAAGAGTGACCAATTTGTTATCTGAAGTTATATCATTGCTATATTGTGAGAGACTTAAGTCTTTGGGAATTCAATCCTTTGAGTATAGAAGTGCACGTGCAGACATGATTCAATTCTTGCAGATTTTGCATGACATGAAAGATGTGATCTTGCTGTTCTCTTTGTTATCAATGATCAAGTTACGCGTGGTCACGAGTTCAAGTTGTATTAGAGAAGATGTCGCTCTGGTAAGGGGAACAGTGAATCTCTGAATAGCCTTTGTGCTGACACTGTCGAGGCAACATCAGTCAACTCATTCTAGTCTAAGTTCAATGATCACTGGAAACAGAAGCATGGTAAATTTAATGCAGATTGCATAAATTAACGGCCCTGTGGACACATCACGTTTAACTCTTCAACCAGGCTCAGGACTGGATCTATTCAATGGCCCCCTGCCCGTCATTGATTTAAAGGGCGTCATCATAGGTGATTGAGGTAATGTACATTGATTATATTTCTTAAAGATGGATGCGTTAATCAACTCTTACGATTGAATATTACATTGAAAGCTCACTTCTGTTCTTCCAAGTTTTGTGCTCTTGTGAAATGCTTTCAAAGCTTAGCCGCTTATAAAGACATTTGACAAGTCTGGTACATACATGACATCAGGGGCCGCGGAACCGGGGGGGGGGGGCTAGGGGGTCTGCAGCCCCCCCCCCCCCCCACAATTTTGGATCGTGAAAAAAAAAGAAAAAAAAATAAAGAAAGGGGAAAAATCGGGGAAAATCACACTACATGAATTTCTCACAAAAAGTGTTCTTCAGATCGCTTTATCTTGATTTTAAAAACGCAAAAGCTCCGTCGAGTGGGAGGGGGCATCCCCCTCCCACACCCTCCCCCTCTACCTCATTTACTTTGTGCACACATAGATGATGCACACGCGGAATAAGAGCTAAATGCCGTGATTTTGCTATTAACACTTTCCTGAAGAAAAAAAAAGTCCAAATTATTTCCAGAAATATTTATTTTTTTTGGGGGGGGGGGGGGTGGGGGAGCTAGAAAAAAAAATCCAAGTATTGCACCAAAAGTTTGCACCAGATCGCTGAATTTCAGGTCTGAAAATGCAAAATCACCTTCGTGTGGGAGGAGAAATATCCCTTTTTTATATACACCCTCGTGAGCATGCCTTTTCTGTTTGATTGCTTTACAGACAACGTTCATGAAATAAATTGTAACAATAGATTAATACGCTCGGGCTCGGTCGCTTCGCTCCCTCGCATAGTAACCACCGGCCTCCCAATATCACAAGATCATTATCCAGGCTACGCCGGTGCGTCTAAGCGGGGGTTTCAAGTCGATAAAAGACGCAAAAAGATGCATCAAATTGCACCATTTACAACATCAAAATGCAAAAAGTTCTCCCCGTACACCCCCTCCCCCCCCCCCCCCCCACTTCTCTCCGCTCGCTCGGGTTCGATCTCTTGGCTTCCTCGCATAGTAACCGCCACCCTCTAAAGATCACAAGATCATTATCCAGGCTACGCCGGTGCGTCTAAGGGGGGGGGGGGTGACCTTGATCCCCCCCCCCCCGGCTGCGCAGCCCCCCCCCCCCCCCAAACTGAAAAAGGTTCCGCGGCCCCTGCATGTACAGATTACTGTTCACCATATTCGACCATCAATTATCCATTGTGCATCAGTTCGGGAACTTATTAAACAGGAATACGAAGTACTCAATCAAGTATTTCAAGAAATATAGCGTTCAATAGCACATGGTAAAGATAGAAATATAGCCACGGAACGGAGGAATAACATTTGGTGGACACTTCGAAGGGAGCTCCATGCGAAAATAGTTTTATAAGCGAACAACAACAGATAAAAATTATGCAATAGGTATGAAAGTATGACACTGAATAATGCTGTCAAGTGTGTCGATGTATTGTTTTTATTTTTCATTCAGCAGTGAAGCATGAAAAATTTTGTATAAAAGTAATTATATTTGTGACACGAGAAGTGTCTGTTTCAATCTGTTAGGAATTAGCTTTTGATACTACAATGTATTTTGTCTTATCGATTGTTACAAAAGGACGACAGAATGCGCTCATCGATAATAACACTTCGCGGAAACCCATCAGAATTTTGAGATTCCAAAACTTCCTCTCCATTTTGGTTATTTTTTCTATGCTATTTTTCTGTTTGACGTTATCGCACAGTTGAAATTGATTTCAATAACGAGTAGAATTTTCATGACTTTGTCAGTTTTTTGGGGGGTTTTTTTGTCAGTAGAATAGATTTCAATTAGAGACAAAGATAATAGACATTTTGGTTATTTTTTCTATGCTATTTTTCTGTGTTACGTTATCGTACAGTTGAAGTTAATTTCAATAATGAGTACAATTTTCATGACTTTGTCATTCTTATGCCTCCGCCACGAAGTGGTGCCGGAGGCATTATGTTTTCGGGTTGTCCGTCCGTCCTTCCGTCCGTCCGTAATGAATTTTGTGGACAGGGTAACTATCAAAACCTTTTGAGGTATCCTAATGAAACTTGGCATGTATGTGTATTAGGGGGTGAAGTTGTGCCTATCAACTTTTGGGTGCATATGCTCAAGGTCAAAGGTCAAAAGGTCAAGGTCAAATACATAAAATTTCACTATTTCCATCATATCTATGCAATGCCTGAAGATACTTTCTTGAAACTTATTGTATACCTGTATTACCCAATTAAGATTCTCTGGTAAAAGTTTGGGTCATGAGGTCAAAGGTCAAAGGTCAAAAGGTCAGGTAAAAATATTAAAACTTCACTTTTTAGTCTCTGTACCTTGGAAATTGTTCAAGGTATCTTCATGGAACATAGTATATATACATGTACTGACTGGCAGTGATTATCTAGAGAATTTAGGGTTCATGGGGTCAAAGGTCGAGCGCAACACTTCAAAATTTTATTATTTCCCTCATGTTTATGCAATGCCAGCAGGATCATTTTTTTTTTTCACTTGATGTATGCATGTATAACCTAATAGAGATTCTCTGGAAAGTTTTTTTTTTTTTTTTTTTTTGCCTCAAAGGTTAAAAGGTCAAAGATCAAGTGAAAGTGCTGAACTACGTTTTCCTCCATATTTCGGAAGTGGCTCAAGTTATCTTGAAACGTACTACATATTTATGCATGTTCTGCCTGACAGTGATTATCCTATGAATTTTAGGGTCAAAGGCCAGATGAAAATGGTAACAATTTACTATTCAAATACAGAAATTGCACTTGTTCTCCATACCTTGAAAATTACTAAATGCATAAAGGTATGAATGGGTCAAAGTCAAGTTAACGTCCTTAAATCCCAAATACATGCTCTCCTATTCATCCAATTAAACCTAGGACAAGGAAGGTGAACATTCAACACATTTGTGACAAACTTGTCATTTCAATATTTTGCCAATTTTGTGAAAATGTAATCACACATTGTCCACATATACTATCCAGACCTATTAGGAGAATCATGCATTATGGCGGACATACCAGTCGCCATAGCGACATTTCTAGTTTGTTTGTGTGTGTTTTTTTTTGTCAGTAGTAGAATAGACAAGATTATCTTCTGATTTCATAAAGAGAAATGCTCCCCTCTGTCAATGTCTATTCCTCCACCATGTCCACTAATCCGAAAACATTATTTGAGGGTGTTTTTTTTTTTTTTAATCTCGTGATTTTGAAGCCATGGGCATAGCACGTTGCCATGTATTGAGTACTCTTTTTTTTTAAGAATCAATAACATCAAGAGAAAAACATTTTAAACAGTCACAAGAATTTATCTAAACATCATTATGAAAATTAGTATTTTGTATATTAATTTCATGAAATTGAAAAATTGTGTTGATCCTATATTGGTTGCAAAGAAGTGTAAAATCCAACCTTATATTCTGTTGAAACCAGAGTTAAGCGGCTCCATCCATCCACTATCATACCTCTCGTCTTGTTATAGTCTTCTTCTATTTTTTTTTTTGTCTTTTATCTTCACTCCACGTAATAAGTTTCTCTCTCTCTCTCTCTCTTTCTCGGGCACACACACACACACACACACTCTCTCTCTCTCTCTCTCTCTCTCTTTCTTTTCTCTCTCTTCCGGCATGATAGCGACTTTAATAGTGTATAGGGATTTGTTCAGGGTTTTTGTTTCGGATTAGTTAGGTTAGTTATAGGTCTTTTTGTCTTAGTTTCTTTGTTTCATCCATTTTCAATGTATATCAGTCAATCGATCATATAATTTCTTGTATTACGTGTAGGGGGAATGCACCCTACAAGCACAGCTTTTTAGCATTCCTCTCCATTTCCAACATTTCCGTATACTTACAATTTTTCTGTAAACTTATCCTTTATTTTGTATTATGATGAAAATCTATGTATCTAATTTTTTTAATATATATATAGATATAGATATATAGATATATGGTTATGTTGGAAATGAAAAATAAATGAATGAATGAATGAACATGTTTATTGCTTCTGATTTTGGTTGAAGGTTGTTACAGGTTTCAGTGACTGTAGATATATGATAGAATTTCTCTTGTGTGAGCGTTCGTATATCTTGAGATTTATATCGTTTTTGTTTTCTTTACCTCATGTATCATTATATTGTTAGTGTGAGTGTGCCCATTTAATAGGGTATTATGTTCTTGTTTTGGCGAAGATTAATTGTATAAATTCATATACTGAATTTCATTCACTCATTCAGACCTTCATACACACTCAAATTTGTAAAAAAAAACCAAAAACAAAACAAAACAAAACAAAACAAAACAAAACAAAACAAAACACAAACAAACAATAACGACATCAGTGTTATTACCTAACGGCAGCCTAAAGTCCTCTCTATCACTCTATCGTTATAGTTCATTTAAGAGAGAAAAATGGACGTGACATTCAGCTGAGGCTCATGTTAATGAAACGTTAATTTCCCCGTAAGCTCGACACATTTTTGACATATATTTCATCAAGGGAGCTAGCATGCTTCTCTTAAACGCCTTTAAAGTTAGCTAACGAACGATTCAGTGTGAATGAGGAATAACTGAGTGAACAATTTTCAGCACCTTCAAATAAGATTATGGCCGATTCATTTCGTTCAAATATTATTCAAAGACCTCTTGTTTTTTTTTTTTTTTACACTAATCATTATCACGAATATCTCTCACTACCAGGCGAGCACAAACTAATTTCATATTAATCTTATAAGAAGGTTACATCAATGATAATAACGATGAAACAATAAGAAAAAAAACTATCTAAAAGAAATATTGACAAACTGAAGGCTCACAAACAAATTGAGACACAGCAACAACAACAAAAATCACATGAACATTATCCCGCCAAATGAGATGAATTGCACACATTTCTCATAGGAGTCTGTCTTAAAGGGTTCGTATAGTTTTGGTTGAGACCTAACATCAGGTTTCTAACATTTTTGGTGAGATAATGAGAAACCTCTTATAAAATATGAAAGAGCATGTAATTCCATGAGGAATTCAACGTTTATTTGATGAAAATCTATTTTGAAATGGCTGAGATATCCAAACAGAGCGATCCTAATAAAATGTGGGACCCGTCTTTTCTTACGATCGCTTTGTTTTACTTTGTTTTTGGATGTTTCAGCCATTCCAAACCCGATTTTCATCAAACAAACTTTGAATTCCTCTTAAAATGGTATGCGCTTTACTATTTCATAAATATTTTCTTGGTATCTCGCAAAAAAAAAAAATGTTAAAAGCCCAATTCTCATCTCCACCAGTACTGTACCATCCCTTTAACAATACACACGATCTCATGAAATTTTAGAATGCAAATTTATTTTACAAAATACATAAAACGACTACTTTATTGAGGTTTGCATTTTATGGTGGTTCTTACATCTGTTGCAAATAATGGTATCTTTTTATATCTCTTTTTCTAATCCTTCCATTTTCCCTGTCTCCTCTTTTTTCCGCTTTTTGTCAGTAGTTATTTCTTAAGATGGGGAGTTCACTACTTTTGTGACTGTTATACGCAATTATATATATATATATATATATATATATATATATATATATATATATATAGCAATTAAATTGTCTCCTTTTATCGTCCCTCCACAATGAAGTAGTAGGTGTAATTCAGAACGACATCGATTAGATATTTCAAATTAGATATTTTCGGATGAATGTCTTTACTTGGATTTCAAATAAACGCTTCTCATGAGATTCTGGATCGTAGATTTCCAGAATGCGGGTAGTATTTTCTAGGGTGGGATTCATGATATTAGAAACAACATCCTCAGCTAATTATCGAATTGTACATCGGTGGCATGTATAGAATAATGGTGAGCCCCAAAGAAACCGGCTTATCACGTTTTATGAAGCTTAATTACAACGTAGGCCTTATCTTCTTCAAATCACGGAATTTCAAACCCCTACAGTAACGTATCATTTCCATTCTCGAAGGGTAAGCTAACTCTCAAATTTGTCCAATAGTTGGAGAAATGTAAGCACGCAGCGAATCATGTGATATCCATTAGAAAGTAAAGAAAGAGGCATAGTATGGTACATAAACACAGCCTTCTCACATTTTTCTATTTCAGTTAGTCAAAGCAAAATTGGCAGTTATCATAATCGTTTGCCAGATGGTAATGAATAAGGCAGCAGCGAGATAGCAATATGATTAGCCCCGTGTGATCCTAAGAACTGCGGCTAAACTTTACGATGATGAGAGTGATCACAGCGCCGAGAAAGAGACACACGAGCCCGGTAACCATGCCGACAAGAATGGTCGTGTTGGTGCTCATCGAATATTGAGCTGTGACAACGGAGCAGCAGACATCCACATTGCAGAGAGGTTAAGGAGAAAAAGGGAGAGGGGAAAAGACTTTTAGAGCTTCGATTAAAACAGTCCCTGGTCTGTCAATTGAATGATTTGATTCTATTCGATTTGACTTTATATGTTTCTAATACTGGAAAAAAAAAACGTGTTGAAGAGACAATTTCTTATCATTGTGTATAGGATAGTGAACAATATGTGTATATAATGAACAATATACTAGCATTTAAACTCTTTATCTATTCTGATTGTAAACGAACAGCCAAAGTACAATATCAAGAACGCGGTCTGAAATCATCACTCATATACTTGATAAGTCTCTGGTTGTATGACGCTCTATGGTGTGAGAAAAAAAGAAAAGAAATACGAGAGGCAAATTCAAGTATCGATATACATCAAATAACTGATAACTTCATAGAACTGCGTCAAACTATGAAGGCATTAAGAGCACCAACAAAAAAAAACCCAAATAGTTTCCAAATAGTTTCACAACGTGCTCGGCAATTTACACTTTCCCGAGAGTCTTGCGACATGTTCCTCTGACGTACTCTTGAATTGTATAGTGAAAATAAAAACAAAAGAGGAATGATACAAAAGAAAAAGGGGCTTACTCTCATAAAGGTGGTTCGTATTTTCATTGAAGTTGAAAGAGTACATACCTTGCTCTTGATCCGCAAGGTGGAAAGGTCCTCTGGACACGACCCGAGGTGTGGAACTCTGTCCTAGGAGAGCCTCGGGGGAGCGTCGGTTTCGAGTCACGCAGCCCTGACTGCACCGCGAAGTTCCGTCGTCCTCGAAACAGACCAGTACCTCACAGTGTACGTACACCTTGGTGCAGATAGACCACGATAACTTTATCTTAGACATAACTGTTTGTCTCTCTCTTTTTTTTTGTGTGTGTGTGTATATAACGGGTCCGAGCTACCGGAACGAGCGATGAGGAATTTCAGATAAAAGTTGGGATAGGATCGATGAAAACATTTCAAATAAGTGGCACAGAAATACGTTCATTTATCCTCATGTCACCAATACGTCCTAGAGTTATCTTTGAGTTTTAAACTTATGCCTTGACGGCCATTTGCCCTCAAAATATCACTTTAATCCTGGCAATTCAGCTTCGTCCTTCAGCGGCGAGAAATACATGCTAAAAGGCTCTTCGTAATGTAAGTATTTGTAATTACAACTACCTCTTCAAATATTTCATTTTAATGGAAAATACAGTGTTTAGGACAGAACGAAGTTTTCGTAAGTAATCACATAGTGATTCGCTTATTAAAGTATTTTACGTCTTCCGCAGTTTTCTTGGTTGCCTACTGGGGTTTTCTTGCCCGTTTTCCTTGATTTATCATATTATTCAGTAGCCTGTACTGTGACTAAATTCCGTTTCACCTGTGAGAAGTTTCCGACGAAAGAATATCCATCAAGAGAGAAAGCCTCGAATTTTGGTCTCAAATCCGTGGACATTTCAAGCGTGGAGTCGACCGCACATCTAACCGAAGAAGAAATTGAACACATTATTGTTCCTGAAGTAAAGCCACATAGTTACTTCCTAAGTACCTCCATTTCGGTTGTAACGCTGACACGAAGTATTCCCTACGGGAGAATCTCAACACCAGGCTGGTGCACGTCTGTTTTTTCCAAATTTGGGCCTACATAAATACACGTTTCGACACTTATTAATGCTCAGGGATCATTTCAAATTATCAGATGATTCTAAATACTAGATTTAGGTATTTTAGGTTAAGCTTGCTCTTCATTGTTGCTAGACTAGCAACTACAACTTTACGAGCGGATTACACTTACTACATTATGTGGGACCCGTTTGATACTTTCCCGTTCATTGGAAGAAAATGGTAATTCAATGTTAAAACGAAACCGCTTACGGTGTTTGTTTTCCAAACACCAAACAATATTATGCAACTTTTCTTTGACGTCTTGTAGACGCCTTGTACGGTAACCAAATACAACAAAAAATCATTCCTTGTGTCTTGCTGTTTGTGGCCATAAGGATTCGCAAAGAGGAGGGGAATATTGTGGCCTCTTTTTCGGATGTTCTTTATCCTTTTAATTTAAAAAAAAAACGTCAGAGAAATAAACGGGTGCACGTGACGAGTTCGACACCTAGAGTCATACAGTCCACGAGTCATAGAGCCCAAAAGTCATGTAGCCCTTGAGTAATACAGCATAGGAGTCGTACAGACAGTAGGCAAATAAGGCCAACGAGTCCGACACTATAGGAAAACAAGGACCACGAGTCCGACAACAGGCAAACACGGCCGACGAGTTTGACACCAAGCAAAAAAGGTCCCCTAGACTGACACATTAAAGCCTTGCGTCGTAATGTCGAACTCGTGGGCCCTTATTTTAACATTGTGTCGAACTTGTGGGCCATGTTTTCCTTATGTTGCACCCATGGACTTTAATTGCCTAGTCTCCAGCATTGACTGCATGACTCGTGGGTTGTATGACTCACGGACCTTCTTTTAAATGTCGAACTCGTTCAGCCGTATGACTCGTGGATGTCGGTCTCGCGGGATGAAAAAAAAAACAATTACAAGTACATAAAAGAAATACAATTCAGACAGCGGAAGATGTTCTTTACCCTCTGGTGATGAGAGTATACTGTGTGAAGTCGAGTGGATCCGGTGACGGAGTGGACCAGCAGTTGTCGATGAAGACGGTCAATTCGGACACGCTGGTCAGCGTAACGCCAAAGAAGACGCGATCGCCCAGCAGTATGGGTGCCTCTAGGTTTTCGGGGTTGGTGTCGAATTGCTTGTCGGAATAGCGGTCGAAGCTGAGGATGAAGTTGCCAAAGCCAACTTCGCTGATTTCGATGGCGCTGCTAACGGGGTTGAAGAATCGGCTAAGGACCTGCTGTCGTTCTAGTTCGCACTGAACATCGACAGTAATATCGACCATGTCTCGAGTGATCTCGGTGTCCAGTTCTGGCGTCATGTGCAAGTATCTCACTTTGTTCGAATAAATAATGGCCGAGTTCGTTTGCTGTGTGATAATAGAAGGACCAGACAAATTCTGAATTTTATATGGTCATAGAAACATGTTTACAGACACGCGTATGCTTTGTAAACAGTAATTATAGGCCTACATTTTATAGTTTGACAAATTTTACATTGTTCTATACAAGGAATAAATCAAATAACCTTTGTTTAGACGAATATTTATTACCTAAAGGGGATGGCTACTAACTGATCAGTGGGAATCAGTGTGAATGCTGGGGGATGATTGTTCCGATCTTTGTGGGATTCATTTAAGAGTACATTATATATCTATTGTTGCGTGAAAAATATTTGCTTCAGAATGGTCTCATATTCAAGTAATGTGCAGTTTAATGTTTCCAGGTTAGCGTGCCTGTACAGTGACGGGGCGATCGTTAACGGCCCGTTAATCATCGCCCCGTCATTGTACAGGCATGCTAACCTGGAAACATTAAACTGCACATTGCTTGAATATGAGACCATTCTGAAGCAAATAATTTTCACACAACAATTATATATATATATATATATATATAATGTACTCTAAAGTGAATCCCACAAGGATGGGAACAATCATCCCCCAGCATTCCCACTGATTCCCACTGATCAGTTACCAGCCATCCCCTTTAAGATGTGAAGGTGATTATTAAATATTAATTCTATTTTACGTAGCCATGTGTAAGTTTAGATCTGGGACGCGAACGCGAACGAGTCGAATAATGGAAACATCTGCATGTACAGAACACAATTTTCAGCCTATAAATTAGCGTCGTCTGTCTTTCGAGTCGCAGATCTAAAGCTTGCTATCGGTGAGGACACCGCTACATTTAGCTGTTGTAAACGGTAGCCTGTCACGATAAATTGAAGACCGATGAATATCTAAAGATAGTTGTGCCCGTGTTCCTCATCCTGTTCTCCGGATTAGGCTTTTGTTGGGACGTACATTAAACAAGCTTTGGGTTTTAGTAGGTTCCATCGTATTTCTCTTTGCATTCTTTTACTTTGCTTGAAAATGACACATCGACCGCTATGTACTATATTTGTATTTCTATTTCTTTTTGTATATATCCAAGCTGAACACTCTGTATTATTATATTTTGTTATATTTTAGGTATTTTCCATCGAGAAATACAAAAATAAAATTGCAATTGAAAAGAGAGAATAGAGATCTAAACAATATTTTGATAACGCGCTTTTCACCCCCAAAACTCACCTCCATCATCGTCTGACACCTGTCATACCTCGTGCTCATCATGAGCTGGTTTTCGTTGTGGTCGACGGCGATGCAGCTGTCGTCAATGAAGTGGAAATCGCTTGCATTGACCATGTCAGGTAAGACTGATTTCAGCAGGTATACAGTCAAGGTCATACTATCGCACGCTACAGTCACACCTGCAAAAACAGAGAGTCCGAAGGGGAGGAGGGTTGAGCTGAACACACTTAGATCGTCACTTTTTGTTTTCCGGTTTTGTTTTTTTTTTGTTTGTTTTGTTTTTTGTTTTTTGTTTTTTTGGTTTCTACAATATTTTAGGCCACTGATGAAGTGCTTTTAAAGTATATCTTCCCAAGGTGGATAGCGACAGTGTATTCCTGATCATAGTAGTTAATTGTGGTTTGTGGAAATGATTTGCGATTAATTAAGCATGTTATTTTGTTGTAAATCTAAGCTAAGTCATATCGGTAAATGAATAAAGATTGTGCTTAGTATCCTTCGTAAAGCATGTCATAGTTTCAGATTTCGTGGCTACCATTTCTCAACACCATGGCACAGCACACGTTTCTGTACATTTACTCAGTACATTATGGATTGATGTGTATTAATAAATGAGCTCTAGAATTACTGTTTACAGATCTGAACTCACAGTGGGGAAAAATGTCGTAAAATCTCTTATGAGACTATTAGTAGTATTATACATTCTACTGACTACTGACAATATTTACAATGTTCTAATGCCTGTGTGATAAATGCACATTCCTGAGTATCCAACAAGTAAGGAAGTATGCCGTCGTGAATACAGTGTATCTCAGTTCTACCCCGTAACTTCTCTCGACTTCCCCTTTTTCTTCCATAGGCATTCAAGAAACCAGGGAGGTGAGACCACCTCCCTGAAGAAACCTACCATCGGACAATGACACCGTTTCCTGTTCCACTGCTTCTGTCGTTAGCTCTGGTGTCTCTGTAAGGTCAACAAATATCAGTCAGCAAGTTAGCAATATCGAAAGACATTAAAATGATCACGCAAATATGTTAACGTTGAACTTCGCTCCATGCTCAATAGACACACATAAGAAGAAAATGATACACTACCGCGAGAATTGGACAGGTATCGCATAGAATTGGGACGAGCAAAACATAGAAACCAATGCAAAGAGATCAATCATAGATTGAAGCTGAAGTCATTTGTTGATTTTGATAATCTCTCCTCCGATTTTATGTGTTAATCCTGAACAATACATAAGAATTGGGGGCTTCTTACGAGTTAGAAGAACTATAAAGAAACTTCCCAAAACGACCCCCCCCCCCCCCGTAGAAAATCTCAAAGAGAGATATTCGCACACCTGACATTATACAAAACAATATAGAAGAACATTTTAGATAAAACAACTGAACTATATTACTGTAATGACATTATTGCCCCGGTGTCATTCCACGAGACATACACCCACGAGTCATACAGCCAACGAGTTCGGCATTTGAAATTAAGGGTCCACGAGTCATAGAGCCCATGAGTTTGACAATAGGTCAAAACAGCCCAGGAGTTCGACATTCCAACACGGGGCTTACAGTGTCGATCTCGTGGGTCTTGTTTGTTTAATGTCGAACTCATGGGTTGTATAACTCATGTTCTGTATTACTCGTGGGCTTTATGATTCGTCGGTGTCGAACTAGTGAGTGCATCAGGTCGTTCCTACCTTGCATTGTCGTAGAGGGCTCAGGTGCAGCCGTTGTTACGTCTGAGAGGAAATAGTAATGGAGAGATTACAAAGCATATACTGGAAAATAACGCCCTTTCAACACGGCATAGAGACCTTAATGTCTACTACAAACCATCTTCAGATTAGAACATTTTATTTCTACCTCGGATTGTTGTATAGGGGTTTCAGGTTCAGCCATTGGTTGTTGGTGGGGTTTTTTCGTTCGAAAAAAAAAAATCATCGTTGAGTGATAACCAAGCATTATTAATAATTCTGAGGGAAATGAATATTCAGTGCACATTCCAATGATGATTTTCATCGCGTTATCTCTTATTTGTCTCATTCATTGATCTAAATAATGGTCTTATTCATTTAACTGCAAAATATTTTTGCATTGATACAGGTCTCACCTACCTCTCATTGACGTAGGATCGTCAGGTGAAGTCGTCGTTTCGTCTGACAGAAATATGGCCAGAGACAAACTAGCATTAACAAGAAGACAATGGATATTCAACGCACCTTCCTATAGCATTTCATAGCGTCTGCATCATTCATGGCTCGATTAAATTGTTGACTCCTTTATCCTTCATTTATCGTTCTTCAGAAGTATCATTAGATTGATACAATTTACGTCTTCATGTTAGTAGGCTCGACAGGTGCAGTTTTTTTTCAATATCTCACAGTCTTCTTAAGGATCGTTAATTTCTCAAGGTATTAGAATCATCTCCATAAAATTCTTCAGCACATGAGATGGTGGTACCTTTCAAATCGTATGCTCATCTCAACTGACCGCTTTTTCAGACGCCATGCAAGCTCTTTACTTTTCAAGGAACATTAAACACTGAGAATATCCGAGCGGAAAAAAAAAATCTCATTATATATATATATATAAAGTAATGAAGTTTATTACAAAGAAAACAGCTATGCTATAACCATTTATATCTTTCTTCTAATGTATTGCCTATCTTGACGTCATAACAATGTTTGCCCACCTCCGATTGTTGTAAGAGTTTCAGGTGCAGCCGTTGTTTCATCTAAAAAGAAGAGCGGTCAAAGATATTTTTTAAAGCTACCCCATGAGGCAAACTGAAGTGGAAGCACGAAATCGTTTTCCTTCGTAGAACCTAATATAGATCGAAATGTGTATCACATACTAAACAACCAAAAGAAAAAAACTTTCATTTCCTTTTCTGTGTCAAGCACCGCCTCTGAATATCCAGCAGATCTTCTCTTCCCTCTTGTGACGTCAAAGGGGGCAAACATAAGTATTATAATGCATAATATTTTGCACTTTCCATGTACCACGTGTAGGTGCACATTGCTAGTAAACAAAAGCATCACCAATAATGATCACAGCAGGCTACCATACCTTACTTCACCTTACAAGTTTTTAAATTGTAAAAGTGCTTTCTTTATCAGAAACGGTATTGTTGTATTGCTTTAAAAGTTGTGCGAGGTCGTATTGTATAAATACATGAGGGGCTACCGTTAGCAAGAATGCATAGATTCATATTATAGTTTGCCTCCTGTTGTGTAGAAGGAGGCAAAAATGAGTATGATAATACACAACATTGCGCAACTATGCATTTGCTGAAAATATGATATTCAGTGATGGTATTGTTAGCAATGTGCACCTACTATCATGGTTATGGTAACGGAATCAGAAAAGTCGAGTTTTCCAAGTATCTCATTTTTCACAGTTGCAGTTTCATGTTCAGTTTGTCTAATCTTTTCAAGGACTCCAATATCTAAAGAAAAGAATTCTCGCGATATATTTCTTCAGGACACGGTGTTACCCTAAAATAGCATACACATGCTTATTCCCACGCCATTCAAGCTCCTTCATTTAATGATATTGAACAGATATATCAAAACGGGATTTAGATAAAGAACATGTTCGCCTACCTTCGATTGTCGTTGGAGCTACCGTTGTTACAACTGAGAGGGAGAACAGTCAAAGATTAAGGAAAAGAAAGTCCACCCCAGGCACCAGGAGACAAAATGAAATGGAAGCACGAAAGCGTTTTTCTTCGTAAAAATCGGTCTGACCGGAACTACTTTGATTGTTAGCGACTTGTGCCTATATCTCTGAAGAACTAGCATTCAAAACGGTGTTGTAAACTGTGGCATTAACGATGTATTTTTGGTCCAGTGACGGTCATGGGTAATATTTGTCTCTGAAATTCTACCAAAACTCATAAACTTTGATAAAGACGATGCATTTATTTGTGTATGTGAGATCCTTCAAGTACGGAGGACATTATTTGTGACTCCCTGCAATATACGTATTTCATAATTTTGAGGGAAACGTGATGTCGATCCAATTCAGTTGAAAGAAGATCGTCACTTTCAATACGACTTGCATTGAGTCATTATGTTTTTCATCTGTTCTTGGTAGTTTGCGTTGTTTTCAATGTCGTCAATGTTGGTTTATTCAGAGTCTCCGTTCTGCATTAGATGCGCCGGTGTTTACGACATTGCTCAATTTTGTTTTCCAACAATCAAATCTCACACTTTGTGGAAGTTTACTTTTACACTTGTTTGATGGAGAGCAAAATCAAGTTACTGAAATGAAATTTGAAGGTTTCACACGTGTTTATCAAACAAGGATATCGGATTCCAGTATAACTCATATATTCAAGAGTTGATGATTTCATGATACTCGATAGTACACGCATGACCCATGGTTTGCTTACAAAAGCTCGAAGAAAAAAATGTTTGTCTTCTGCATCCAGTTATAAAGGCTTGTACCAATTTCAAATGTTGCCTTTCTACCATGTCTGCAGAGGGAAATGTGGGGACAAAGTTCCCACACAAAATATCTTTGCTTGTCAGCAGCCGATGTTGTTAGAATGGCATCAAAAACTGTGAAAGTTTCAGCTGATTTTAGTAGGGAAATGGCATTCAAAAGTATAAAGACATTTATTTTTTTTTTCCTCCTCAGCACATCCTCAAAATGAATCGACGTCCCTGTTCCCATAACCTGGGACCCTTCATTTTTAAAAACGTGTGGGAGATCGAGATGTCAGACGATATTAGGTAAATCTCGTTTCAGATGCCTGTCAGCACTCTGCTATTCATGTAGAGTGTAAAAATTGTAATTAATCGGTCTGACACTAAATGTGAGAAGGTAGTTGAAAGTCATTTCGGTTGTTGCACATGAATTCGGAGAAAAGAAAAGAATATACAAAGAACATAATTATTATCATCAAACCTTTGAAAATGGCATTGACCGTGAAATTCGCTCCTCTGAACGGGGGTTGATTAGACGACTTTACGAAGGAGATGATCATCGTATTGCTGACGGAGGACACGGGCTGGGCCAACTCTATTACCGGAACACGAACGCCTTCTCCCCAGTCAACCTGCAGATTTCGGACATTGCCACCGAGATCCATGTCAGCCACATCCAGACTCACGATGTAACCATCCTCACTTTTCACAACCCACGTGCATTCTATGTTGTCCTCTGCGGAATAGTCCGGGTAGAACGGTGTCACTATTCCCAGGCTCTGCATGGACTGGGTCAGAGTCACGAGGCCTCCACAGTGCATTACTTCCTCTGAGGCCTCGACGGCAGGTGTCGGGGCGTCTACCAAGAAACAGAGGAACCAAAGCTAGGATACCATTTTGACTTCCGCATGTGAAGTTCCTTCGTCTGTTAAATAGTTATTCTACTGACATGTGTAATTTGCAAACATTTATCAATTTGCAGACATATTTACCAACATGACTAGATAGTAGAATATAACAATGAACAAATAAAATTGAAGACGTGATGATGGTGCCTATACAGGAGAAGCTATTCATATTGCAAGATATTTACATGAAATATCACTGATTGAACTTTAACCGACAGAGATATTTGAGTCAAATGAAATATTATGAGGTATCTGATATCTAGTAAGGCACAAAATGTAATATCTTCATGAATTATACTGTAGATTCATGCTGTTTGTAATGTTGTTCAAAATTCTTTATTGAGATTTTTTCCCGATATATAGATCACGAATATGCGGCAAGCATCCATTTCACGATATCAGCACGACTATACATGACGCGGACAGAACGTATTTGCCTTTCTTCAATTAACCTTAAGTTCGTTTTGACTGGGCACAACTTTGATCTTCAAGAATAAGTTTCTTCAATGTCTCCCTCTACAAATCAAATCTGTTAAGATCGTAACTGCTGATTTTTAACTTAACAAACATGTCGGGAAAACGGAACCAGTGGGGCTCGAACCTTTTATCTACTGCTTTCCGGGCAGTGACACTACCACCAGCTTCTAGTCCCGTGGTTTCTTTTTCTGATTTGTCTGTTAATTTACAGATCAGTAGTGCGATCTTAACAATTTTGATTTGTATACCTGAACCTTCACCTCTCTGAATAATATATATATATTTTTCATTTAACTTTGATCTTTCTTGAAAACATGTGATGGGGTTAGACTATCCTATCCAACATTTTTCCACTGAATGACAGTCAATTAAGTAGTCTTTCTATTTTGTCATACATTATTTCAGAGTGTAAACGTACTTTGTCTCTTCCAATAATTCTGACCATACTCCTTTCTTGCTTTTCTTTATTTCCCTACTTCTTTCGACCTATTGCTTCATCACTTCTAACTTTACGACAAGGATGAAGAAAAAAAACCAAAACAAAACAACCTTTACCTTCCGGAACGAATAACACGTAAGATAAGAACCCATGTTGAGTCACGTCATCGTAAATCTCGTCGGCCACGAACTCAACCAGGGCTTCATTGCCATCAATCTCGATGCTGGCCTGTCGCGGAGCCTGATTGTTATTGAAATAAGCATACTGGAAGTCGTCTTGCCAGACGTACACCGTCACGTCTTCGCCCAAATATATATAAGTCAAACTGAAGACCAACCGGGTTCCCGGGGGGCTTGTAAAGTGCCACATGCAAAGGAAGTAATTGAACTGAGTGGTCTCCGGGTAGGTTGGTGACGCGAAGGAGATGGATGGTGTCGAATCATCCAGGTGGATCGTTCGACCACAGGACTTCAGGTTCGAGGCATCTTTCCAGAACGTATTTCCTTGAATACAGTATAAACGATTCCTCTAATATAATCCTTATTTACATTCTATGTTTACTCACATACACGCGCACACCCACAAACTCACACACTGATATGTTCACTCACACACACACACACACACACACACACACACAAATGCATCTTATGCTCATTTTGAGTACCCTATATTTCAGAATTTGCTGTAATATGTTGCGAAATGAAATTAACAAAAATATAATTTCCTGTGACAAAATAAATATGGGCACCGGAAACCGATACAACACCCCTCCCCCGCTTTTCAGTTCTGTGAAAAGAAAAGAAGAAAACATAGGGGTATTACAACAGGAATATTTCGCGATGGAGGGGGGAGGGGGTACCTTTAAGGAACGTTCGGGCGTCCCCCGATAATCATGTCAAACAAAAATAATGAGTAGAAAAGAACGTATAAGTGCAATTTTCCCAGAAGATGGCGCTCCAAATGCTGAGAACTGCCAGTGTGCAAAAAAAAAAAAGCAAACTTCTGAAAATTTAACCCCTATCGTATATTTGCTTGTTTGATCGTTTTCTTTGTTGGTTTCTTTGTTTATTTTAGAAAGACACACTTTCTTGATATTACTCTCATAATGTTGTGTTTGAGCCATCTATTGGAAAAGAAATCTAGGTGGTCAAATACCAGACATTCGTGCTGTTCCTACCCACTACATCGGCGAAAAATCGGGCTCCCAACGAAAAGGTCGCGTCTTCCCAATCCTCGTAGACCACAGATATTCCTCCCCTGGTCGACACCACATATGCCGAATCGATTGTGCCGAAGATTTCGGAGAGCATTAGGTCCTCATCGGATGAGTGTGGATGGTCGTAGAACATGATTTCTTCGTCGTAGTCGGTCATGATGTCTTCGGCCGTTACGCGCACTTGCTTGCCTTCGGGTGCGTTCACGTACCAGCGGCAGCGGAATGTTCCGCCAGTACCACCTGTGAAATACTGAGGAGTGCTGAAGGAGATCGTGGGTGAGGCGTCGGTAAGGTAAAGGGTGCCACCACATGATTGGTTGTTGAACCCGGGATCTTTATAGCAAACCGAAAAGATAGTGATGGGAAAACAGCCACATAAAGTAAGGATGGCCATAAAAGTATGTCTTGGAAAGTCAGATATATACGGGGAATCCAGAAATTAGCGAAGTGGGATTGAGTGTAGGAAATGAAAATAACATCGAAACAAACAGAGTCGTTGGACTGCATGGAGTCTGGTGATAAGAAACATCTGCAACACCCGAGTACACTTTCACTCTATATCCCACAGTGGGTTCCATAACATTTGCTTTTGCGACAGTTGCTCCCATGAAATATCTGCATGCCAAGCCAAACCTTTATTGTACCCTCAAACATATCCCTAACTCTGATCCTCTCATTAGTTTAAAACTAAAATCATATCTTAAACCCAAACCCTAACCCTCAGTCCTTGTAGAAAATAAGACAAGAGCAATTGTAGCAGAACCCGGTAGCAGGAGCAAATGTGTCACCCCCACGCCCCGTTGTAAACAGTAATATTAATTTGCACGTAAAAACGGTCACCTATGTTAACAGTTTCAGTCTTGTTCTTGAGTCATGCAGCCACAATTGTCATATGCTTTGTTTTGTTTTTTGGTCGTTGAAAAGATTTTTTTTTTATATATATATAGTGGTATTATCAGCGTAACCGACCATTCTTATGGTTTGCCACTGCTTGGTCCTTCTCTGTCCGACGCATATCTTTATTAGGGTAAATATTATGCTTGCCTACCGGTCACACGGACGTCCGCATCAAAACCGTCTCCGATGAACACCCCGTGTCCGCCCCGGAGATAAACTGTGAGTCCTCCGGCGGTTGATATGAAAGGTGCGACGTCGAAATCGATGGAGGATGAGCTGATCTCAGCGATCTCATCGGAACCCCAGACGGCCATCGGATCGTCGAAAATGCCGATCTCCTCGTTCAAGACCCCGACTCTCCGCCACGTGACTTCGATCTCCTTTCCGGGCGGGGCAAAGAAGCGCCAGAAGCAAGACACAAGTCCGCGCTTCGTGCTTCCCGCGTCGTTGAATGGAGAACCGATAGGCATGACCGGTGAGGATTCAGTCATATCAATGATGCCACCACACGATGTTGGTCCGGGAAGGACAATGCCATCTGTATTACAAAACAATAATTTCCACACAACTGAAGTAAAAAAAATAAATAAATAAATAAATAATAAGTATATTAAAGTACATTTAAATAGTAAGTTACCTCACCTGTCCCCACACGTAGTCGTAGATCACAACATCAATCCCTCCTCCTCCTTCTTCTTCTTCTTCCTAAATGGTACTTATCTATGGTTATAGGTCTTTTTCAGTTGTTGCCCCAGGACTGTGAAACTCACTACCACAGCATATCTGTCACTCGTCCACATTGGTTTCATTCAAATCCTCTTTAAAGACTTATCTATTTTTTGTGAAGTAAACATCTTTTGTGTATGTTATGTACATTAATGCATACAGTTTATGTTGTGTCTTGTATGATTACAAAACTGTACATCTATTATGTTTTTGTGACGATATTGTAAACTGCTAAGATTCATATTAGAGAGCAGAGGGAACATGAATTTGTTACATGCGCTATAGAAGTTTCATTATCATTATCATTATTATTATTCAACATTTATGATTGCATGTTGGTCACTCGTACTCCTATTAGTGCCTCTGTACTATGTAAAGGGCCTATGTGCGTTGTCATGCTGGATGCGAGTGACTCAATCAGTTGTACAATGACGCTAGTCAAAAAATCACAGTAATCATTCATCCTTTCTTTGTCAATGAGTCAAATATGCACAAAGTTCACGAATAAGTCTATGGACAGAAAATTATGTCGTAGGGCTTACAGAGAGGGTTAAAGTGTTCTTTTTATCGTTAACTTCTTTATACCTATCAATACAAATATTTCTACTGCCTCCAACAATGCTACTACAGCTTCTGTGTTTTTGTCTGTTTCTACTTTGTCAATAAACACTGTTGAACATTTCTTTCTTTTTTCGGACTTACCTACAACAGTCACGCTAATGATGAACCCCCGCTGATTGTCCCATCTGGGCGACAAATCGTCGTAAAATATCGTTACTCCACCCTGCGTGGAGTAAAACTGGGGTATCCATGTTCTCACCGAACCAGATAGTCTGGTGACGAGGTATGACCCATTAATGGAGGCTGGATGGTCGTAGATTTTCACGTCTTCGACGTATGTTGTGATCTCCAAGTAAGTCACTTTTACCTGCTTTCCTGGGGGCGCACTGATCATCCACAGACAGTCGAACTCTATGCCGGACGGTGGGTCCAGCGTCACATAGTATGGAGTGGAGATTGTCCTTGTCGGCTGTGCAGCCGTCAACGTGATATTTTCACCACAAGGGAGTGTGTGCTCAGCTGAAATAAGGACATTCAAGACATAAATAAATGGGCAATTACAGGATACAATCGGACCTCTCCTATCCGGCCTCCCTTTATCCGGAATTCTCTATTATCCGGATGCGATCTCGGCGTGATTTTTTTTCTTTTTTTTTTTCTTTTTTTCAACTTGTCTTCATAGATTTGCTGATCAGCTCCATCAACTATTTTTGAGTCTTCAATTCTTCAGGAGGTATTCGAATAGACCATTGTATTATCTCATTCAGACGCCAGATCATCTCGCGTAAAAGCAAAGCATTTTGTCATTGTCCTATGAAGTCAGCAAACTGAAAAGGTTTGATCATTAAGTTCTTCGAGTAATTAGCATAGTAGTGTATGCAGATTGTCAACACAGCCAGAGACAGCGTGACAATCCGAAAGACCCCCAACGAGGCACAGTACGGTAGACCCATTAGGGAAACTCTCAATTTGAAGTCCTTGGTGGGCTGTTAGTAGGCTACTACATGACGAAAAGCATGCAACTATTTCGATGGCTTACTCTTCCCCCAAAAGAACTCGATCATTATTCAAATAAGAACTCGCCCATTGTTAACGAAAGACTTCGAGAATTGTCTTTAAAAGGAAAAGAAAATCTTGGACGCCATGTCTCAACAACGTTCTAGTTTAAGTCTTGAAATGCATACTCGTTTATAACGAGCTAGGTCCTACTAATCTTGACCATTGCTATGAAACCCTATAAAACTACGGGAACAGGAGAATGTAGCCACAGGATATCTCTAAATGGATCAAGGGCAATTACTCCCTGGGCAATTACCCCGGAACTTTCCCCTGGCCCTAATCCTAATCCTAATCCTGAACCTAATCCTAACTCTAACCATAATCTTTACTCTAACCTTACCACTAACCAGTATTTAGCCGGGGGAACTTGCCCTCGGGGGTTACTGCCCTGATATGGTTAAATCTGGCATCAGTAACACTCTTTCCTTTAAATGCCCCTTTTTGCACCTTAAAGGGGATCACTGAAGAGCTGCAGATTTCTAGGCAAAAAGCAAGTGTAGTGAGTTTTAAAATGGATGGCCGTGTCAACAGGAGGGACATGGTTCATATTCTTGTGAACTATGGCATCCAAGAAGAACTGTACAAGCAGTTGCCATAATGAACAACAACCCTACATTTTTCAGAGTGTGGAATGGTCCATCCAAAGAATGGATCTCATTGTGCCCACTGTGTCATGGTATGACATTCTTGTTTTTATTTATTGCGTAATAAAGTTAATCAATGTTGTTGTAAGAAATAGACGTTGCTATAATTCTTAAACAAACAGTGCGACTTTAAAGACATGAGCTTGCATCAGCATGTCCAAATAAGGGTGTTTGTGGTGCACGATGAAAGTTAAAGACAGTTGATTGAAATTAAATGTTTCCAGAATAAGCAGACCTTGTGTGTGACGTCCAAATTCGAGGAAAGAGTATACCTGATGGCATATGCCTCACACGGTCTGGAATGTGGACGTCATTGAGGACGTCACAACACAAGTTTACAGTTTGGTCAAGACAGGGCAATTTTCAGAGAATTCCAGGTTCGTGGACAGGAAGTGATGACGTCAAGCGGAGGCTTAAGTTGACCAATGCAAAACAAAACGCTTAAGAAAGTTTTGAAAGGCAGAAAACGCCAGCCAATAAGGTAATGGGGGAAGGACTTCTGCAAAAACTTTCCAAGAAGTCGCTTCATCTGACTTATTTTACATGGAAGCATACGGTCTAATAGATATATAAATACAAGATGTTTAGGCGTAAGTTTCAGACACCACATACTATTGCCGAACACTCAGGAACAGGCTACGTCACTTCAAATTGGAAAGTTCAGTGTAGCAGAGTGTTGGAATCATTGTGATTCGGGGCTTTGGTGCATTTCGGCTCGGACAGGGATCGTGCAGAAGAGAACCACTCACCAGGAGGATTCTAGTTTTAATACCAACATTTGTTGCAGGTACATGACTATCTACTTGAAAGTTGTTTGTCTTGTAAGCTTCTAGTTATACAATTCCTGTTGTGGTATTGTATGTGTATAAAGGTTGGTATATCAAACCGAATTTTAGTTGCGTTGTGGAAGAAATACGGACAAACGACAATGCTTAGATTTTAATGGGCAGACTATTCATAACTTACTCAATCATTGTCAATGTTGAAAGATAATGATACCTTGTGAAATATCACTGTGGAAATTAAATGTGGTTTATATGGTTGACTATAACTGTGTATTCTCTCCAATGAGATTTAGTTAGAGAATCCAGAATAACAAACAGTTCGACAAAAGACCACATATTATAGGGGAAATGTCATAATATTAAAATTAACAGGGTATTTGGGGTTACGAGAAGGACCACACTTTGGGGGGTCCGACAAGGACAGAAGTTGGGAAGTCAACGATCATCAAGAGGGACGACCCGCTACTCCAGGAAGGGCCATCGTCACCAGCTTGGAGCAACCCAGCAAGGGAGCTACTAGCACAGCACAGCACCCAACATGCCCAAGCTCAAGAATCGGAAACCTTTTACTTTTGTACTTACATTATCATCACTATGTCTTGGACACCAGTATAATGAATTAATTGTTATATTCTAAGAATACGATGTGATTGGCGTCGTATTTCGAGGTGCACTATAGATGCAGAATTGGAAAGAGTTGATTGAATGAATGGTCTGTTAACAATCTGCTGCATTATGGAGATTAAAAAACCACTCAATATATAAGGAAAAGATCCCCATCGCAAGGAGGACTTTCGTTCCCACAGAGTAAAGTCCCCTATGACACACAGCTATGTTTGTAAAAATCCATCTTAAAACAAACAAACAAACAAACAGTAAGGATTGTGACAAAGGGTATACACCTGTTTGTGGCACAACATAGAAAAAAGGTATAGATAATGTAAACGTTTGAACGAAAAAGTCTTCTTCTGTCCACATTAACCCAGCAATATCGACGTATAGCAAAATGCGATTTATATCCTTGGGCCTACATTAATTTCACTTTTCAACTGTATCCCGTTTTACTATTAATATTGCGTCACATATTGGATCACCGACTGACATTTTTTATTTCTTTCAATCTTACCGTAGATCACCGGCACTGCAAAAATGGCAAAGTAGACTGCTTGGGCAAGTAACACACCCATCCTAAATTCAATCGAAGAATGTCGCCTCCAGGTTGAAACCGAGTGCTGCGATGAATAAGTTCACTGCTTTCATCTATAATATTTCTATACATTAACCCAAAACTTTTAGCTGACTAGAAAGAGGGTGGTACCATTTTATAGTAGGTAGGCTATCGAAGTAGATGGTGCGCACGCATAACTTCGGAAATCTTTGCGAGCTGAAGCGTATTACGATCACAATAATGCACGCGGTTCGCCACTTGGTTTGTCATCATACTTTTGTTGTAGCTATCACCAGGCTCGTTTGAATGCATAAGGTAGGTGTGACCTATTTTCACGACCATCAAAAGCTGCAAGTATCGTAGCCTTTGTTCAAGCACCTCTCGTTGTATTAATTGCAAGGGAAGCAGAGGGTTGTCATGGGACACGGAGTAACGCCATCAGGCAAGGCCCAGCGATATGTGACACGGTTAGCTTTGGCTTCTTTTGGACACAACCATAAAGTTTAAAGAGCGTGAGGGCTCTTGAAAAAAGGCTACCAACACCATGGTTTCATAACTTTTGTCGTGCACTGGTATGTCGGGAAAACAAACAAACGAACAACATAAAATGTATGGCAATTCAATCTGTCTGAAGGCGGAAGCAATGTCTGGATGTAACAGTAACCCTTTCCCTTAGGTTTTCTAAAAAGGAAACCTATGTCAAACATTTCCGTACAACAGTATGATGATTAGGCAATGGCATAGTTTTAAAGGTTCCAGAAAAATGTTAACCAATGAAACGCTACCAAAGGTTGGGGCTGCTGTGTTTCGCTAAAAAGGCCGGTAATATCCCGGTGTTAGAGTATCAATGAACTTCAAACTTGCTTCTTTCTTGCAACATTATTGTTTAAAAAGTCTTTTGATATAAGTAATTATAAATATAGCATGCCAAAGACCCGGGTCTGATTCCCGGCAGAAACTTTTTTTTTTCAACTATAGTGCACTTTTTCCCAAAAAAAGGAGGAACAGAATATGAATATCATTTCAAAGCTATGCACCGTTTTCTCTTTTAATACTCATAAATATCTCATATAAAATGGAATGGCCTTTTATTCTCCCGAGCATTCGACCGAGTTACCGGTCTTTTTCAAGGGCTTGAGACGTAAACACAAAAGCAGAAATATATATATATATATAATATATATGCTTACATGTCAGTATATATATTGAAGGGCAGGTTATATATAAAAGTGTATATGGAAAGTGTACACAATAGATTACTATTATAGATTCAACGTTTACAATGGGAATTAACATTTGAGAAAGACAATAAACCTTTTTTATTTGGCTTCGCAGTTCATTTTGGATTCGATTCAGTTGTATCACAAAGGTCTACTTAACTTTTTTTTTCAAGTTCAGTTTTTGATATCACGAAATATATTCCAAATAAACATTTTAGAGACTGATTTGTATGTGTATCATAATTGTTCGTACTCCTGTACATATCATTAGTTTACATTGTAAATGTATAATAGACCTAATTGACAAATTATATTCAGATTTACTATAGTTTACATTCCATAATTGTCATTATCTTTTACTAACTCGTAAGTAGAATAATTAAAGATCATAATATCTCATTGCCATTCTTGTGGTTATTTTTTTGTGTGAATGCGATTTAGGGAATAAGTTATCCCTGAGATTTCAGTATGAATGATTTCAATTAATTTATCGAAGGAAAAACTACATTTTAAGATGTAGAGTTTTGCACTCAATCCTAGTTTGATGTGAATTTAACGTATTTCACCAACTCAGCAAAGGTTAAGCACTCAAATGCTATTTTTTGAAATACGGTCTTATTGAATGACCAACCGATTCATCGCAAAACAACCCGTTACTAACTATAATTGAATATACATGGCCTATAATTTTCTGTGTTTTACTATTCGGGGCAGTTTCTTTGTTATCACAGCGCTTTTGGCACGCATCAAAACTAGATTAGCCATATCTGGTACATCAGTTCAGTTTAGAAATGAGCAAATCCAATGCAACATGACTGCCCACGCCAGCACACACATAAACACGTCCACATTTTTTTTTTTCTGTTTTGCTTAAATGACTAGTAATTCTTGTTTGTGATTTTTTTTTTCTGCACTTGACAATGATGTATGAAACATAGGAATTATTCAGAAAAAAAATCAAAAACAATGATTTTCATTAAAGATTAGTAAAGCGTAATATTGTATAACTATAAGTAGCTGCACGAATGTCCTTTGTTATTATTATTATTTTGCTTTAATAAAGCAAAACATCAAATGATTTTAACACCAAACGGTTTTCAAATCAACGATACCAAAGATGAATTGTGAAAATCAACGAAGAACAAGTTACAATTTGGAGATTTTTTTTTTCTTCTTCAGGGAAATGTACATCCCCAAAGATATACATTTCATTTAAGAACTAACAAGTCTTAAAGTCTCAAAAAGGGATTCATACACAATGTTTATCTTAATGCAGAAGAAAAATACAATCAATGATATTTCACTCTTTTCATATTAATATAGAGATGAAACTGGTGCTTCGTGAACCCTATATATCCTTCAAATTTGAATGCAAATTCGAATTCAAATCAAAATTTCATTTCCAATATTACATTTTCCTGTTACAATTAATATATATATATATATATATATATATATATATATATATATACACACACATACTTTATTCTAACGATTTCATTCAATTTCATTACAACGAATTTCAATGCAATCCAAGTTTTGTAAAGCACGGAGCTTTTTCAGCTTTTGCGGTTGCTTTGGGCATAAAAGGAGAAACGTTTATAGTTACGTTCAATTTATTCACTGGTGCTGCAATATAATTATAATGACATTATAATGGTTTTCTTTTTCATGTCTGCATTGACATCATTACAATTTGTCTCTTTAACTAGTCTGACCATCACCATGCATCATCATCATTCAAGTTCAAGTTCAAGTTCATCATCATTATCATGCAGTGAATATTCATATTCTACATACTCTGACAACAAAAATATGGGTTCATTTTAACGAGATTTATGTCTATTTGATAACGTGCGTATAGAACTACCTGACAAAAACAAAAGGAAGTTAAAACACAAACCGCAGCAAAATTGTAATTATTGTATGGTGCTGATTTTTTTTATGGCACTCATGTAAAGATCACATGTATTTTCATTCACACGTTCACGAACGGACAATCGCACACGCACAGACACGCGGTGGAGAGTTAGTGAATGGGATGCGCGACCGTCTGAGAGGCAGTCATGTTGGACTAATGCCACGGTCATTCAGAAACCGCGGGAAGAACCCCAAGGACTGGCTGATTTTATGATGAGCTCATCGCCCACTCATTACTCAATAGCAGCATTGTCAAGCAACTCTTTCCTTACTCAAAGAGATCAAGAACAAACCTGCATGGGAGAATTTTTTTTTTGAATGATATAAAAAAGAAGTAAAAAAAGCTATATCTCCACACGGTCTCTTGGCTTTTAATGCACCCCGACTTGCTACCCATTCAGCAGGTCGCAAAAAACAAAAAAAAAAATCATGTAACTCCTTATTCACTGAGTAGACCTGTCGTCATCTCTCCCAGTATTATCCCCTGTCAGTTATGATGATATAGGTTTTGCCGCCCAATTTCATAAGTTTTGCATTCGAATTAATGAAAAGGCGTTCAAATTCAAGCGATCTTGGACACTGCTCTACTCTCATGGTTTATTTTAATTCTTTGAGCATTCAAAATCCATGTCATTCTTTTTAGATTTCACTTCATTCAATTTAGAGTAAAATTCATTCAATTTAACGACTCAAAGTTGACATTCAATTTCGCGCCAGCTGGATAGACATTCATTTTCATCCCAAATACCAGTTTCAATTTAATTTATAGGAATACAACTTCGCACTTTCAAATTTCAAATTCAATCAACATAAGAAGTTCCCATACGTTTCTACATGTCCTTTCTTTTTCTGTCTGTGATATATTGGATTACTGTATACAATTACATACGTTTCATTAATTCTATTCAGTTTAGTCTATTAATTTTATCGTCTATATAATGTTTCATTTCATTTCATTTCACACAGGCATGTTCACATGCGTGTTTTTTTATTTTATTTTCATTTCCAATTAATATACACAGGTAATACACTTCAAATGATTACATATCTTGGAACATAATGATACATATTGGTTATTAAAAGAACTTCATGGAAATGAAAATTGAGGGGCTGCTAAAAAGCGAACTTGTATAGTGCAGTCCCCTCACTTATGTTACATTACTGCAATACATAAATTATACATGGCTTTATAACACAATACAAGGATACATGGGATTGTACCGTACAAGCTAATCATTGGAAGTACAGTGTATACAGCTTTCATTCAATCGAATCGGATGGTAACATGAAGCATACGCTTTCACAAATACACATACATCTTGTCTTCCACCCTCAAATTACCCCCTTACATTATTGATGTAACATTAAGGGAATGGCTAGGTTTTGTCTACATTCAATTTTATGTGTTCATTCCATTCGTTCCTTCTCCGTGTCCATATCATATTAAGTTGCCACAATCGTCTCAGCTGTAGACCTGTTTTACCCAAGGGTTTTGCCAGTGATATAGTCTTGCTAGTTGTCATAAGCTTCGCCAACAAATACTTTCCGTATTCGAGATATTCATGTATACTCTTCTCCGACAGCGTTAAAGTCGTAGGTTGACATGTATGTGTCTAATAAAAAAGGAGTTCAACGAGCCTTCATCAATTGGCTATAATTAGCTATCATAAGGCAAAAGCCCTATTTCAAGATATATTAACTTTGCGTATTCAGAAAGATGAGTAACTACAAAGAATATGAGAAACAACGAAAAACACTGCCTATAAAAATGTTGCAAATGCTCACCTTATCGTGAATTTAGATTCCTTAACCTTCTTCACGACGATGCTTATAGGAATTTGAATGCGTTGCACGGGCTTTTATCTTAATTTGAACGTCCCTTTTACATGTTTATTTGAGAAACTCGTGAAATCGCATTCTGATGAGATTAAATTGAATGAATCAGTTAATTCTTTCAATGTTGATTTCGGTGATCATTCAAATTTACTCAAACTTGAATAATCACATGTTAAATCGAATGCAAATCTGATGACATTGAAATAAAGATTAAACAAACTTCACTTCGCCGTGTATTGTGTTGTTGTTTGTTGTTCAAGTCACATCGTCTAAATTTTGTTTAAACTTGATATTCCAGCTATAATGAGTCATTCACTCGGGCTTTCAGCCATGCCCGAAGTAACCAGTGTGCCATCGGAAGTGCCAAACGGTCAAACCTTGTTTTGTGTATACAATACCATCACAATGTGGGTAATCCCCGATGAAGGTACATGAATTAAGAGAGAACGATTTCTACTTGCACATACTTTGAGAGTCCCGTCGCTTTGGCATCTAAACACATGAACAGGAAACTCATATTTTTTTTTAAACAAAAACGTCTTCAGATACTTTTTATGGAACATTTTGGAAGAATATTTGCTCCGATGTTTTGTGTCTGTAACAATACCAGCTTCGGAAGATACTGTATAAAGTAGGTCGTTTCCTACCACTTTGACCTGTTAGTACAGTGCACTCCCGTTATACCGAACACGGTTATAACGAAGCTCTCGTTACAACGAAGTACAAATTCAGATTCCAAAATCATTTTCTCCATATCTTTACATAGGCCTACTTTATTCTGCGACAAAAATGAAATTTCGATATAACGAAGGAAAACTGCCGGTCCCGAGGACTTCGTTATAATGGGAATGGCCTGTTTGAATACATTTATTCTGCCAATTTTCTTCTGGGGTGGAAGTATTTTTGCCCTTCATATCTAAATTTATCAGGACTTAGGATATATTTGCTGCAGAAATAATAATCTTGTCATCACCAAACCGGCAACTCCTTAGCTTATTGCATATTCCATAAATTTATTGAAGAAGACTGAATGGAACTGTCGAGATTCATTAAATCTGAAAAAGAAGTCATTATGAAAAGGGAAGGAATGCAGTATTTTATGAAATGTGTTGCAAATTAAAGGATCAGTATAATGATAATAATAACAATAATGGTAATGATAATAATGATGATGATAATAATAATAATAATAATAATAACAATAATAATAATAATAATAATAATAATAATAATAATAATAATAATAATAATAATAACAATAATAATAATAATGACTTATTTTGCACCAAATGCACTCTGTAAAGTGCTCCGTATGAATACTATTATCACCCTGGTCACTGAAGCGTCGCCAACATTACTGTTCGTGGGTGACTTTTTTCTGTTTTTGTTTTTGTTTTTGTTTTTTGTTTTTCAGTTCGGCGGACATTTCAACAACAACAACAACAACAACAGCAAAAGAGAAGAATTCCTCTTGAGCGTTTTCCGCATTCTGGGTCGTGATTTGCTTGTCATTTGTTCTCGAAAATATCTAGAAAGCCTAGTCATTTGCACATGGCCTAAGTCTCTCCATTGGATTTGTGCAACACATAATATCTCGTAAAGTCTCGTATTTCTAATTATGGAACATTCATAGTTTTGCTTTGTTTAAGAATTGAAATGATACCGCACGGAAGAGTAATGCCGCATCTTTTGACATTTGGTTAGCATGTCTTCTTAAAAGATCGTTTCCAAACATGTCATGCATAGATTCAGCGTACGTTCAGAGATTAGTGAAATACTGATGAGAGAATGTTTAAATGCTGTGTTATTACTGCCCTTTATAGATTGGAACGCTACAGCAATTCGTACTCATATTTATTTATTTAGAACGATGTAAAGCTGATATAGCCTAGCAGAGCTGTTACATACCTCCTGACATAATCTCGAAAGATCACTTTTCTCTTGATTTCAGTTTCTTCTGGAGGAGCTTAATTGGATAGGTATACTTAGTGTCCTAGAGTCGGCGTTTGTGTGTGTGTGTGTGTGTGTGTGTGTGCGTGTGTGTGTGTGTGTGTGTGTGTGTGTGTGTGTGTGTGTGTGTGTTGTGTGTGTGCATTCGCTGAATATCACCTCAATAGGCGCGGTCAGACTGGCAAAAGATTGCGAAGTTTAAGATCGCGATCTTTAAGATCTCGAAGTTTTGCCAGTGTGACCGCAAACTTCCCGCGAAACTTCTCGATCTGTTTGCGGGCGGTGCCTCCGAAGCGCGAGGCCATTGTCATGTACAGATGTGCATTGTTACGTCACAATCACTAGCCATCGGACGGCGCACTCTTTCTTGCGCGCGTACCAATACAATTAAACTTCTCGATCTTTTGCCAGTCTGACCGCGCCTAGTGTTTGCGGAAACTTGCCCTTTAAGTTTCCACACTGCAGATCCTCGTCTCATCCCCAGTTGTTGTTGTTGTTGTTCATTTTCCATATGTGAAGATGGCTGGATAGCCCATATTCAGCTACACTTAGCTGGTCTTCCATGGGGTCCAGTTGGATGTGGGGTGGGACCACTTCACCGGGTTAGACACCCTGCTCTTTGCGATGAATGAATGAAGCGGGATCTTTTACGTGCATGAGCTGTGACTCTCTCATACGCGGGACCTCCATTTTATGTCCTATCCGAGGGACAGAGTGTTTTGCCTCTTGCTAGAGGGGACGGTATGTTTACACACAACATTGCTCAGTCCAGACTCGGGTTCGAACCCGGGCCGCGTGATCGTGAGGCAGACGCGCTACCGATTGAGCCAACTCACCGCCCAGTCTATATAACTCCTTAAACATCAGCAGAACGCACGAGGAAATGTCGGATGGCACAGTTTAATATTCTCCATTGCCGTAACTTGGGAGACCTGAGCCCTTTGAGATTTAACAGACTCTGATTTGAGGGTACAATCATTATTATCGTTGCTGAGTTGCTCTATAACGACGGCGTGCATTTTGTCAAGAGTGCGTTAAAATGAAAGGAGACCGTGCACCCGAAGGAAGACGGTGATAAATCTGGCTCACCTGCAATTACAGAAAGATGACAGAAAACGATTATATATAAAAAATAAAAAAAAATGACCCAGCATCTTCAACGGCCTCTAGAAGGTTATTACAAAGGATACTATAATCACATAATAGGCAATTGTTAGGTGAGGCGGCGTTTTGGACACGAGGCAGTCGTGGGACGGTATACAGCTATTTAGTTAATAGTTCTGTGATTTTGGTACGACATAAATTGTTGTGGAGACCTTTATTTTTTATTCATTTTTTTTTTTTTTGGGGGGGGGGGGGGACGGATTTGAAGCCGTCACTCCAACAAACAACAACCAACAATCACAGGAAACATGACAAAACGGTTGAATGTAATGGTTCCGTTACGTTACGAAATCATATTATTTTTACATTTTACTTCTTCCTGAATGGGTGCTATTTTAATTCAAGAAGATAGTTTGGGGGTGGGCAAACTCCTGGCAGAGGGAGAGACAAGCCGGGGTAGGATAAAGGGGCGGATCCAGGGAGGACCGCAACCGGCGCACGCCCCCCTTTATTTTCTGTTGAAACAAAAGAAATAAAAAGAAAAAATGGGGGGGAGGGGTGCGTGCGCCCCCCTTTAATTTTGTAAACACGCCCCCTCTTTACGGAATTCCTGGATCCGCCCCTGGGATGTTTTTATGAGTTCACGAACGGATAATAGCTTCCTCCGTGTAAGTTCACTGTACCTCAGGCTATGTTATACAAAGTGATTACCATAATTGAGCAATCAAGCACACGTTTATATGACAAAAATTTCGACCTTTTTCGTTTGCTTAAGGGTCTGATATTGGGGAATTACTGCTTGGATCAGTTATCTTTACACGAAAAAAAAAAAAGTTACTCGAGATACTGCCATAATGTGTCCCTATGCTAAGCTGAGACTAGCTTTTGAATATCCAAGAATCTATCCAAGTTTTTCTCATTGTGTTAAAAATCTTTCGTGGAAAAAAGAAAAGTCGACAGATAATGATCAAATCACAAAGGACATTGTAGGAACTATGCGATTGTTTTTTATTTCATTTAGATGTATTGTGAAGCATTTCAGACTTCAATATTTGAAAAGGAGGAGGTTTCCCTTTCCAGGATTCTTTGTGCATTAGATTGGAATAATCTTATCGAAAAGCAAAAAGCGACGAATGAAAAGAACTACAAGCGACGAAGCGAAAAAAAAAGAACTTTGAGTTTTGAGTCAACATAAATTACCAGTAGGAAAAACGTGCAAAAAGTTCTGAAATAAAAACAAGTTATTCATATATGTTTCGCTCATCTAATCTTTCTGTATATCAATGATGAAATATGACACCCATGTCAGCAAAATAGTCAACCTTCGACGAATGTAAAACAACGATTAGTCCAGTCAAAATATGGAATGACCCAAAACTAATTGCAACAGAAACCATTCCACTTGCATTTAACCTGGAAGAGCTATCAAAACAACATATTAAAAGTTCCCTAAATTCGAGAGGTGGATCAATGCCTAATTTGCATAAATTCAAAATGGCCGCCATAAAACCTATTTATGCTTATATCTTGGGACACAGAACCCATAGAAAGTCAGTTGTTGTGTCTAAACCTATGTTTTTTAGGTCAAGGAGTACAATTATGACATCAGTAATATCTTAAAAGTATTTCTTTGTACATAATTTGCATAAACTTGCATATAAATGCATTCCAAATGGCCGCCATAATGGCCTTTTAATATCTCCGTACATAAGACCTGTAGAAAGTAAATTTTGGTGTCTATATCTATGTTTTTCATGTCAATAAACACAGTCATGATGTCAGTAAAAAGTAACTCAAAAAGCATTCCTACATGCATAATTTGCATATATAATTACATGCAGAATGGCTGCCAAATGGCTTGTACATGCCCCTATCTCTGATTATTTCATCCATAAGTGGTTCCCTTTGTGTCTCTTATCTTCACTGCCAGGAATACTTGCTGGAGTACCTACATTCAATAGTAAATCAATGAAAATCTGCATAAATATACATATAAATATAATTATTCAAATCACTAATATGAATTCATTTCTACTTTTAGGATATACATAATCAAGCAACCTGCACAATGTTGATTGTGATGCCTGTATCTATTAATTCAAGGGCAAAGAACATTTACATTTCACAATCTTAATGAACATCCTTACACCTAGTTGCATGAATTTCCATGAATCTACAAGTAGTTTTAGGCCTACTCTACCACCCATGATTTCCTCAAATAATTAAGCCTCTGGACAATAATCAGTGTAAACAGTATTGAACAGAACCGATTTTCACTTTAACTTTAACTTCAATTTAGCTTCCAAGTGTGCCCAATAGGTACAGAAAGATTGAAATCTTTGAATTGTTTAATGCATATTTGTAACTACAAAATACTTTCTTCTTTTTTTTTTTTGCAAGAAGGAGAGTACATCAATTCATTATGAGCATGTTTATCTATGAGTCTATATACAAAAGTTACATGAGTTTGGTATACAATGTAGTAGATATTTTGGTCATATATTGGTGCTTTGGTCACTCAATGACTTTCTGAACAAGAGACCCATGGGTTTAGAGCTCACCTGAGTATCTCAAGTTTACCTTCCATGCGGTCTTGCAGACTGTTACCTAGACCGAACACATCAAAGTTGGAAGCCTTTAGAGATCTCCAGGGCCCAGGAAGACATGACATCCATATGTTTTTATTCCATGACACTGGCAAAAACACCTGCCACGTCTGTAGAAAATGTGCGTGTTTCCAAAAAGAAGATAAAAACTTACAACCGGTCCCTAATGAATTAGGTATGGCAGCGACCAAACCGGGGCACTCCTGGATCTGCCATGAAACATTTGAAAGTACCTTCTACAGTATAGGGTCCCTGTAATCATGGCCTTTATCCTTTTACCCATTTCTGATTCTAGAGGGAAAAAATGCTTTCAAAGATTCCCTAATTTGAAGGATTTTTGGCATCTTGGAGTCAACATGGGGTTCATGGTACTCATGTGACTAAAATTAATGATATGATATTCTATCACCTGCAAAATGCAGTAGAAAAAAAGATGACCACACTTTTCGTGAAGATGAAAGTGTAAAAATTGGTCCCTTATTTAGTACAGGCCCAAAGGGGATCACCCCTGAATCTGTCATAAACAATCTTACGAGTCCATTCACTGATGTATTTACTCAAAGCACTTCTGCTTTTATAGAAGTAGATACTCTAACGCTATTTCTTTCAGTGGTTGATGGGCTGCTTTCAGACTGGTTTTTTTCCAAAATTTCCCGGTCTCCCTCCAGAGTTTGTAGTTATCCCGCTATCTCTCTCTCTCTCTCTCTCTCTCTCAAGATTTTTTTTTTTTTTTTTTTGCACATGTCACAATTCAACACCCAAGAGTCATACGGCCCATGAGCTTGACACTAAAAAAAATAAGGCCCATGAGTCTGACACTATAGGCAATAAAAAAAGAGCCCACGAGTCCGACACAACGCAAACAAGGCTCTTCAGTTTGACACAGAATTATTAAAGCAAAGAAGACCAAAGACCATTTTTTCAATGCTGACCTCATTGACTTGTGGGAAAACCCCAAATGTTTAAAGCAGAAGAACAGATACAGGGATGATCCCCTTCGGATCCGAACCAAATTAGGATCATCTTCACATTTTTTTTTTTTTTTTTTTTTAGGGGGGAGGGGGGGTCCACACTGCTGAGGGTACTTTCAAGTGTTTCATGGCAGATTCAGGGGTGTACCCTTTAGGCCGCAGCCAGGAATAGTTTATTGAGGACCAGGTTTAAGTTTTGATCTTCTTTTTGGAAACACGCATAATCACATTTTTATACAACTTTGGCAAGTGTTTTCGCAAGTGTCATAGAATAAAAACATATGGATGCCATGTCTCCATGGGCCCTGAAGGTCTCCCAAGGCTTCCAACTTGGTGTGTTCTCCCTAGGTAACAGTCTGCAAGACTGCATGGAAGGTAAACCTGAGATACTGGGGAGCTCTGAACCCATGGGTTTCTTGTTCAGAAAGTCATTGAGTGACAAGGCACCAAAATATGACAAAAACAATTTCCACACCAAACTCATGTAACTTTTGTTTATCAACTCATATATAAACATTCTCATAATGAATTATTGATGTACTCTCCCTCTTCAAGAAAAAATTGCATGTATGCATTAAACATGAAGGCAAATTCTCACATTGTATGCAAATCTGAGATGTTTGGAGTTAAAGTTAAGTGACAATTGGTTCTGTTTGATACTGTTTACATTGATTAATGCTCAGAGCCTTATTTTAGGAAGTTATGGGTGGTACAGTACTTGCAAATTCATGCAACTATATAGGTATATAAGATAATCATTAAGGTTGTCAAATATAAATGTTCTTTGCCCAACATTGTATGTATATGTATGATAAAGGAGTGTATTCACATTACTGATTTGAATAATCATATGATCTGATTCTGATTTTATTTCTGAATTTCTTTTTCATACATAAATGAAGTACAAAGTCAATTATAATAAACAAATTGAGCACAGTATATGAATCTGACAATTAAAGCAAATAAATGATTAATTCAAATATTCAACTTTTTCCCTGATACAATTCAAAATGAAAATAAACTATTTTGTGCATACATTTATGCATACATAAGTTACAGTAATATCTCTTGCTCAAAGACAAATCAGGCAATTCTTGATGTACAGAAATTCAGGAGACAATAGTCATAACTTGATAAGCAAGCGCTTGACGAGGACAATGGCCTCAGAAATGATTGTCTAAACAATACAACATTATAGGAACATAAGTCACTACTCACTGAGTGGCGATAAGGAGAAAGGGAGGGAAGAATGAGGGGAAAAGGTGCAGTAATTATATGTATAGTTATGCAGATTTTCATTAACTTACTCCTGAATGTTTAAGGTACTGCAGCAATTACTCCTGGCAGTGAAGATAAGAGACACAAAGAGACCCACTTACAGATGAAATAATCGGGCATGTACAAGCCATATGGCAGCCATTTTGCATATAATGCATATATATGCATATTATGTATGTAGGAATGCTTTTTGAGTTACAACTGAGATCATGATTGTGCTCATTGACGTGAAAAACATAGACATAGATGCCAAAATTTACTTTCTACAGGTTTTATGTACGGAGATATTAAAAGGCCGTTATGGCGGCCATTTTGAATGCATTTATTTGCAAATTTATGCAAATTATGTACAAAGAAATACTTTTGAGTTATTACTGATGTCATAATTGTACTCCTTGACCTAAAAAACATAGGTTTAGACACAAGAATTGACTTTCTATGGGTTCTATGTCCCAAGATATAAGCATAAATAGGTTTTATGGCGGCCAGTTTGAATTTATGCAAATTAGGCATTGATCCACCACTCGAATTTTAGGGAACTTTTAATATGTTGTTTTGATAGCTCTTCCAGGTTAAATGCAAGTAGAATGGTTTCTGTTGCAATTTGTTTTGGGTTGACCCCCCTTTTTTCATATTTTGACTGCGTGGACTAGATGATTTATGCTTTGCTCTGCACGCTACATTGATTAGCCTATAATCCCTCCCACGTCCCAACGGATTCGTGACATGTCACGGCGCACAGGTGAATTGGGTTTTTTAGGAAAAGGATGCGGGCACACCGCAGTCCCTCGATGAACTTGATTCGACCTCCACAAAACCTTGCCACTCTAATTTATACTCTGTGCAGAAAATTAGCCCTTGTTTTATCAATTTCTGGGCTCTACTGTTTGTTTACGTATTGTTGTTGATGTGTTGTTTTTTGTTTTTTTTGGGGGGGGGGAGGGGAAGGGGGTGTCTTTCTTTTTTTTTTTTCTTTTTTCTTTTTTTGAGCCAATCGTTGGATGTTCTGATGTTTACTTTCTGAATTACGTGTCCGCCACGTACTGACGCTTCTTTGCAGAGTATTGTAAGCTGTAGCTCTCTGGCCCTGGTTTGTGAGGAAACCTCATTCAATTTTTGAACATCAATATATTATTATGATATAAAGTATCAATACAGTATAATACACTTATGTACTATACATTACACACACGTCTGGCAATCACCACTACATATGCTTGGATATTTTATGTCATTTTGTAAAACTGTATCCGTTGAAGGTCCTTTTTGTTTTATTTTTGTTTTGTTTTGTTTTGGTTTTTGCGCCAATTTAAGTCTGTTCCGATTTCCAATTTTTTCGATTTGCAATGTGATGACACTGTCATTAGTTATGATGGAATTCGATAAACATTGTGATAACAAGTGGATTGCAGTGTTGCTTTGTTATCAAATTATCGCTTATCACTCTCTGCTTATATATTCTTTCGTTTCCCCTATCAGTGTATGAACATTCTTTTTTTTTTATTTGCTTCAATTCAGTGATACTTTATTTCCATCCAACAAAAGGTAATCAATACACATGACACAAAATATATGACAACTTGCATCCCATAACAATTTGTATAGGAAGTACAAGTCGTTAGGTATCATACAAAATAAATGTACGAATTCAAAATATCTGCTTTGGAGTTTTAGAAGGAATTTGGTTGTTATTTGTAATTTTTGCACTTTCTGCTTGTCGGGAAAAAAAAAAGACACTCTAAAGACAAATCTTGACTTTATCATGTATTGATACGTCATGGTTGATTAACTATGTTAATCCATATGAACATAATGTACAGCGTATACTTCGTTTTGCAAGAATGGGTCTGGACTGTGCCTCTATAAATTCAGTGAAATGAAACGGCAATCAGAGGGTCTTCTCTCTTTTCTTCGACTCTAGGTAGTTTCAGCCGAAAATTGGTCCACCTGGTATTAAAAAAAAAAACCATCAAATCAAATCAAATCAAATCAAAATCAATTCATTTTAAAGCTTAAAGTCTGCTCTTTCAGAATCTGCCCTTGACTTTTTGTAGTGCAGGGTCACAGACTTGTATCATGGAGCTACTTTTGGTAGCTCCATGCTTGTATATATGTTCTGTTTACACTGTAGAATACTTATTATTGTGTGTGTATGAACATTGAACTTGTGAGTGTTCTAACTGCTCTTGCTGTGTTGCATGTTATTCGTCATCGGTTGCAAAACAGTCAAGCTTTGTATTTATTCTTAGCAATCGTTCTGTATGCAAATCATTGAGATGTTACTCATGTAATTATATTACAGATGAATTGCATAATTGATGAAAATTATGATAATTGTTGAAAGTATACTACTGTTATTTTGTACTTTGTTAATGGAATTGTAGAAAGTTGATGTATTTGAAAAAATGGTATACAGAGAATAAATCAAATCAAATCAAATCAAATCAAGAGGAAGTAGAAGAGGTTTCGTCTATTAAATTCTTAGGTGTTTGTGTTGATAATAAGTTATCATGGAAGTGTCACATAAACAATATTTGTAAAGTAATTGCACGTAACATAGGCATAATGAATAGATTGAAATATTATCTTCCTTCTTCGGCTTTGATTACGCTTTATTCAAGTTTGGTATTGCCGTACTTGAATTACGGAATTCTTGCTTGGGGGAATACATATTCGACATTGTTAGATAAACTATTTCTTCTGCAAAAGATGGCGCTCAGAATCGTTTTTAACCTTCATATCCGAGCACATACTGACAAGCTTTTCCTTGAGCACAAAATTCTGAAAATAAATGAGTTGTATTTGTTACAACTTGGTCAATTTATGTTTAATTACAACTGCAATCATCTACCCAAAATATTTTATTCTTTATTTCACCGTAACAGCCACGTACATAATTATCCCACTAGACAATCTAAAGAATTTCATCTTCCCTTAGTTAGAACTGTACACACTCAAAATACATTTGTTTATACCGGACCCAGATTTTGGAATAGCTTAGATAATGATCTAAAAGAATCTGTGAAGTTAATTACATTTAAGTATAAACTCAAAAAATATTTGTTTTCTAAATATACCAGTTAATTCTGTTCAATGGAAAAACCCGTCATGTTTCACTTTTCCTTGAGATTTTGTAGTGTGTCCACAGACCTTTTCCATCCCTCTCCTTTTCCTTCTCTATTCTTCCCTGCTACTTTTTCCTCGTTCTTCGTTGTCCAGTATCTGTCTGAGTGCATTTCCTCAAATTTTGTTATTTCTGTGTATTGTGTTATTGTTGTTGTCGTCGTTATGTTTTTTGTGGCCGATTGCATATCTTTTTCCATTCAATTTTCCTGGCACACATGGCCCCATAGTGTCTGTGCCACAAAATTAATGTGATATGTTATATAGTTTATACGATTGCATCCTAAAATCCTAGTAAGTATTGTTCATAGTACAATTTGTATCAACATCATTATCATTATATCAATTAGTAAAATGTACAATAGTATATAGAAGAATTTAAATGAATATGTCTATTTGGTATAACAAATTGGTGCTGTTGTTGTTTTGTTCCAGTGTTCCACGTTTTACAAGCGTGGCTTTTTAGTGGAACACTGTTTTCCATCATTGTGATTATTTACTATTTTTGTTGCCATGACAAAGTGCATTGTTTCTTTTTTACGACACCATTCGTGTATAATATACTTTATATTGTATTGAAAAAAGAAAATCCTTTATCGGACGAGTGTAAGAGAAATGAAAAAAAAAATGTATCACTTTGGATTATGTCAACTTTTTCTTTTCTTTCTTTGTGATGATGGAAATAAATAAACTATTGAATTGAATTGAATTGAATTGAAAATGAAGCCCAATGACAGGGAGCACAAGCGGACTGTATACATGGTATATACCTATAGGATAAACTTGGATTGTTTCATTGATGAGTAATGCTTTTAAGGTAGCTTAGTTTTTGTGGTTTCCGCCCTCTGGTTTGTTTTTGTTTTTGTTTTGCTTTGTTTGTATTGTTTTGTTACACATGTTTGCTGATAATCGGCATGCAGATTGTAGTTGATATTCGGATACATTGCTATACCAAGGATTCTACTGACAGAATTAGACCTATAATATACGAACAACCTTGATTTAATTGTTTCCTAGATTCTAAGGTTATCACCGACAAAGGATGTATAAATCGAGTACGTTAAATAGGTGAGACGTAAACCGAACTGATAGGTTATGTGGGACAAATAGTACATTTTGTCAAATTGGAAAAGCACGTGTATTATGAAGACTACTCGAAGAAGCCCTACGCGTTCCAAATAAGTTGGAATAATGAGAGAATGATCATAATAAATACGATTCTTCTCTTTTTATGTTCTCTCAATATTATTCATATAAGCGTTATTCATTTCCTACTTCTGAATGCAGGAGAACCACAAGTTGAAATATGAATACACGTTATTTCGATGACAAACACTATCTCCTGTCGACGCTGTAGAAATGTCGGAAAGACAGCGGAAGAGGCTTGACCAATAAAGATATCCAAACAGAATCAAATTTGACCACATATTGCGCTTGCATAGAATTCGATTCAAACTCTCTGCAAGCGCGATTGGCCGGTTTCATGTCTTTCGTTGGTTTCTTGTTCTTTGCAATTCCTTTCAGATATCTATTATAACAATTAGGGTAATAATTACTCTTGGACAATTACCCCAGACAATAATTCCCATGAATATACCCCTAATCCTAATCCCAAACCTATTACTAACCTGTATTTAGCCGGGAGGTAATTGTCGTTTGATGGCTGTAATTGTCTTGATACGATCAATTTCATTGAGAGATAAATAGTGTTTATCTGTTAATGCAAACATATAGAGTATGTCTGTATTTTCTCTTGTATTTGCATTTCTATTATACTGGATGGCTATCCACTTAAACTCTATTTTGCTATTTTTCTACACTACTATCTATTTCTGCAAGCAATTTTGCGAATATTGTCACGAAGACGGCAGTAACCGGCACACAAATCTACAAAAGTTTCACAGTTAGGAAACAATAACGAGCGGTATTGCGTGATTATCATCGGAAGAGCGGTTTCCCACACGGACCTTGAGAGTGGCTTTGAGCTTTTGACAGTTTGCCGTCCGCCCTTTTGTAGTTCAGGCTCAAGTCCAAATTAATGACACGTGATCAAGCTTGCGGCTATAACGAGTACGAATTCACCTCCGGTTCTCGATTGACTGTAACATAAAGAGCATTTACAAAAATGTTGCGTTGTTAATTTTGTTTGTAGTCAACCTCGCCAAAGTCAACCTCGCACAAGTGGAATATGTGTTAATTCTAATGTGTAAGTCGAAATCCACGTAAGTCGAATGATTTTGTCTTTGGATTATAGTGCTCAAAGGGGTGGAATAGTTTTGGTTGAAATGGGAATTCAGGTTTTAACTCTGTGAGACAATAAGCGAAACCACCTATTAATATTCAATTCAATTCAATTCATTTATTTCATTCTCATTTTCTTTCCAACAAAACATAACACGAGGTAAATCAGAAAATCCATCATAAGCATGTATACAGTACAAAGTGCGAAGGATTAACGATATCCAACAAACTAATAGAGATGAATCATGTATACATACGGGAAAATACAAAGTTATATTTTGAGGAGAAAAAAAAAGAGAACTGAGAGGTCCACTAAAAAGCAGTGCTTGTAGATTGTGGACCACTCAAGAATTTCTTCCAAAAATACACATACAATTACAAATACATTACACATATGCACAACAACATGGCATAACTAAACTAAGGAGATACAATCGAACGGAATGGGACAAAAACAGAATTAGTGGAAGAAAGGGAAAGGAAGAAAGAGAGAGAGAGAGAGAGAGAGAGAGAGAAATGAGAGAGAAGGGGGAGGGAGAGGGAGGGAGAGGAAAGATAGAGAATGCCTACACGCTGAACAACGGAAGAGAGAATTGATGAGGTGCTTCGAACAGCTGGTGACTGCACGCAGCTGTGTAGAAATTATGCAAATAACATGCCGTATTTAATTGCCTAGTAATGCCGTTTTTCACTGCGTAATAATGAATTAAATAACCGATGATGACCCTCATGTTTGCTGTAACCTGTATAGGTAATGAAAATAAATATCTTAGCTAGAATTTAACAAAAAAGATTTCAAATTACGCTTAAAAATGTATAACGATGAAGAATTTTTTATTTCAGGACCTAATGAATTCCAAAATTTAGGGCCGATGTATTTAAATGTGTTCTGAGCTAATAAGGTTCTCAAAAGGGGTAAGTGAAACTCATTAGAGCTCCTAGTAGGATAATCATGAAAAGATTGATTTCGTGGAAACATTAAATTAAAAATATTGGGAAGAGCATTTGTGTTATAATTGAACATGAACTGGCCCAGTTGAAAAAGAAACAAATCTTTAATTTTTAAAATCTTATATTCAATGAACAATGAATCTGAATGAGAACGTGGCGAAACCCCACAAATAATACGAAGTACTTTCTTTTGTAATAATAATAATTTATCTAATAAAGTTTGATGGGCGCTACCCCATGCTAAAATTCCGTAATTAAGATAAGGTAATATTAAAGAAAAATACAACGTTAACAAAGACGACGATGGAATGTGAAACTTAAGTCTGTTGATAATACCAATATTTCGTGAAATTATTTTACTTATGTTGATAATATGAGGCCTCCACGAAAGCTTATCATCCACTGTAATACCAAGGAATTTTATGTGGGATACACGTTCTAATTGAGTACCATCAAAAATAAGATCTGTGCTTAATGTTTCTATGGATTTACTAAAAAGCATATACTTAGTTTTCTGGAGATTAAGTGATAATTTATTAGCTCTTATCCATTGAGTCACTTTTTTCAATTCAGAGTTGACGGTGTCAATTAAAGTAACTGGGTCTTGATGGGAAAAGAAAACATTTGAGTCATCAGCAAAAAGTATAAATGAGAGTGTATCAGATGACCTGCAAAAATCATTGATGTAAACAATAAAAAGTAAAGGACCTAATATACTACCCTGAGGGACGCCACATTTAATAAATTTGAAACTTGAGTTATTCTCGTTCAGAGATACATATTGTTTTCGGTTTTGCAGGTAACTCCTGAACCACTCCAAGGCCTTCCCCCTTATGCCATAATGTGACAATTTATGAAATAAAATGTCATGAGCAATATTAAAGAGCACAAATGTCATGAGCAATATTAAAGAGCACACAATTCTTCGAGGAAATGAAAGTTTATTTGATAAAAGTCGGTTTGAAAGGGCTGAAAATTTTAAAGCAAGACAAATCTTTGAAGGTTTCCGTGGCAGTAGAACGTTGGGTGGTAGAAGGCTTAACGGTGCATCACTTATTCTTTCTTGGGTATATGTACGTGGCTCTGAAAAGGGCCTACCCAATCTCGAAAGTAGGGCCTTTTCAGGGCCAAATAAATACCCAAGAAAGAATACGTGGTGCACCGTTAAGCCTTCTACCACCAAAGTAAAACAAAGTGGTCCCAATAAAAAGGGGATCCCACCTTTTATTAGGATCTCTTTGTTTTTCAAAACCGATTTTTTTTTTTATCAGAATCCTCTTACAAATGTATGCTCTTTAACATCTCATGTAAGTGGTTTCTAATTATCTCACAAAGAGTTAAAACCTGAATTCCCTTCTCAACCAAACTATACCATCCCTTTAACTTAGGCGAGGTTGACTGTAAATGTATCTTGTTTTATTGGTGCTCTTTTCTTGTTTGTTTGTTTGTCCATTGTATTCCATACATATATTATTCTCTTAAACTCTGTCCTTACTAGCACACATTTTTCAGTGCTGTCATCTTGCTATTTGCATGTATATATGTATCCATGTTGAACACTGAATCATAGAGGGGATTTTAATACCAAATACACACACATATATATAATACATATATATATATATATATATATATATATATATATATATATATATATATATATACTCCTAGATGGGTCATTTGGAAGACATTTCCATTTGTTTTATATGCAAATTTATTATTATATGTTCAATGGCAGTTTACGCAATGGAGACACGAAAATTGTCTCCTTAATGACCAGTTGTCTCCCTAATGAAGACACTTCCCCCCAATATGTCTCCCTAAGGTGCCAACTAGGGATATATATACATATATCCCTCTCTGTCTCTCTTTCTGCAGATATTGCATAACTGAATAATACGGAAAGTCATGAAACATCCCCTACAAAAGGTTCCACCCCCTACACTTCCTATGCCACTAATTTGCATGAAAAAAAAATAACATCACAGTAAAAAAGTGATTCAATGATCTCGAAGCAAACTATTCAATATCCATGTACTTATACTTTCAGATATGATGAACCACATATGACATTTATTGATACTTTCATCAAGAACTCATATCATCTTAATGTTTACCCTTTCTGGTGATCACAGATAGTTGCCTAGGAGTTCTTATTTCTCTTCTGTTTTGAATAAAACAAATGACACATTACTCTATCCCATGGGTTCTTCTGCATCAAGTGCTATCTTTTGGAGCATTTCAATGACAGTTATTGTACATGTATATGCCATATTCCTATGTAGTGAGTCTAATTTTTTTGTGAATCAAAACTTCCCCACAATTTTGCATGTGGTTAAATTCACTGTTGCGGAGTGCATTACAGAATGACAAAATGTATTCACATTCAAGTCGGGATCAGAGTCAATATTTTCCTATTTTTAAATTCACCTATAGCACCCGATTTGCAAAATTTGTGAAAATATAAACCTCGCGAAATATCTAGTCCATACAGTACCTATTTTTATCAACTTTGGGTTGCCCTGTTGGATAACTGTATAAGCCTTGATGATTACCTGTCATATCATAATCTTTACTATCCAATTGTGTGGGGGAAAAAATTCCACTCTGTGTCTGCAGCTGATAAGACACAGAGATGAAGAGCACTCAGCTACCACTCTGAAGGACTAAATTGCCACTCGTAAACATAGAATTCTGTTTGCATAGTATCCATTCTGATCTTTAATCACGGGACATTTTCATGATCTTTAACAAATAGTCTGAACAAAGTCAACAGATTTTCACATTCCACTGGACAAATCCTCTTTTCTTATTTGCACAGTACAGCAAATGACTTCTTGGGATACACACACACATCACAATTGATCTGTCAAATTTCATGACGGACTCTGCTTCAACAAAAACAAAATACAACAATAAAGTCCTGCCCAATCAATGATTTTCTTGCTCTTCATACATACTCCCTAACAGCAGGACACAAATATCAATATGTGGGACCATATTATGTGCTATAAGACTTACACTGAAGGGTCCACCACATCATTGTTATTGTGGCTTGTTCGATTATATCACAGACTTTCAGTTATGAGGTCGCAGAGGCTCCTTATTGCGTCAACTGACATCAGTGGTTGTTCCTCTAGACATAGCACTTCTGTTCTTGTTGCTTGGTCTATTGTACAAGGTCCCATGGTTGCTCAGTTACAAGCATTTAGTGGTTCCACCCAATTTAACTCAATTCCAGGTGCTGATCTACATCTATGCTTGAAAGTCAAAATGCGATGGCTATTTCACAGTCATGGTTCATAACACGTAGGCCCTACATAGGAAGCATTGCCAATCCAGCAATTGTTCACCATATTGATAGTTACATTTTGTATGGGTCTTACCAGATGAGTAAAGAAACTTGGTCTTGTGCATATGTGAGCAAGAGTATGGAATTATATTTTATTATACATGTCTGCCATGTGGTTTGATGATGTGAACTAGCCTAATATGTGTGGGATTTTTTTTTTCCAGATTTTGATTGAGAATTAAAGACTTAGTCTCAGGACCAATGTCTCAAGGGTACAAGCTTTACCTTACTATAGCTAAAATCTTCACACACCTATCTTTTGAAAAAATGGAGGACCACAGCAAGTAATACACGAATAGACATACAGATAGATATTAATGTATGAGAACAAAATTTAGGACTGCAGCATATCCCTTGAACAAGTTGATTTCGATCATAACTTATCTTGTTACTTGTTACTTGTTGAGGTAATCCCAATCGCAGCTCCAAGGAAGCTATACCAGGATGCAAAGTGTGTCGTGTGCCAATGGAGGTGCTAAAGTGACAAGATTGTGCATGTCTCTCTTATGTACAATAAAGGCGAGATGGCTTTGCCAAGAGATAAAAATCAGGAGACCGGTAGGTCCAGCTCTCACCCGAGTATAATTTTTTTGACTTCATGGTGGTCCACCTAAGGCAAACCATTCAAACATCTTAAATGAACTATGATTCCTGGCAAGTTTGGTCAAAATTTGGTCACCATTTTCAAGCAGAAGATAAAAATGTGGAAAAGTATACAGGTACACCTGACGTCTGACACAGTAATGGAAAACAATCAATTCAATTCAATTCAATTCAAATTTTATTTCGCAATCACAATGCGTCGCTTGAGCCACTCTGAGTCATCCTAACTCTGGAGCACCCCCTGTGGGAAAAGGGATATTTCTAATTTCATCACACCATCAGATCATAGGTAGAGACTTTATTTCTCCTCAGATTAAAGAATCACATTTCTTGCTGTTCTTTTGAGAATACAATAATCAGTCCTTGATTCATGAGTACAGTTGAACCTCTCGTATCCGGACAAGTCGGGACCGGGGCTCATCCGGATAAGGGATTTGGCCGGATACGGGAGACTCAATGCTTTATACATGTACGTATACATACACATACTCATTGTAGTACCACATGTAGTAATGTGTATACTGCAACCTTTTCATTGTTACATTTGGGGATGTTTCGGGATGTTGAAATGTCTGAAGGTAGGCAATTTGGAAGGAAATTTGATGCAATGTATGTTAATCATATTGGAAGTAATATGTAATTCATGTGTGTTTGGGTAGGAGTTCTCAAGGAGTTGGGAATTCCCCTTTCTTCCCGTAATTATTAAAAAAAAATCACGGCGAGATTGCGTCCGGATAATAGAGAGATCCGGATAAAGGGAGGCCGGATAATAGAGGTTCAACTGTATCATTTTGTTTGTTTTCACCAAGAAGTGTGTCCATAATACATCATGAATTTTACGGTCTCTATCTTTCTCTAGTATCTTGCTATTAAAGAGCAAGATTACACTTGAACTTTCCTGCTTTGTTTAGTTTTTTAATCTTTTTTTTTTTTTGATTCCTTGCTGTTGTTGCTGTTGTTGTTTCTTCCCTCAAGAAGTCCTCATTAGTCTGGCAAAGTACATGGGCCCATAATTTCTCAAGATATTTGGAAGCACAAGCTGACCGTAGCGGCAGCCTGTGAGGTTGAACACATCACCGAAACCCACAGCCATGGGTGAAAGGTCGACAACAGACACCCCAATGTCCAGTTCCTCTTGGCACTTTGACACTGTACTCTTGACCACTCCATCATTCTGGAGGGGGGACATTGTACACGTTGAATACACCACCGTCCCTCCGGGTTTGACGGCTTCAAGGCCAGCACTAAGAAACACACACACAAATAAAAAAATCAAGAATGGATGGCCAGTCAGTGTGAGATGTATCAAGACTGATAGGCAGTAAAAAAAGAAAAAAAAAACAAAGAAAAGAAACAAAAATAACTTTGGAAGAAACCACACAGGTAGAAGAGGAGTTAATAAGCACAGGTCAAATTTTCACTCATTTAGTTTACACCATCAAATGAAGAGTTTGTTTGCAAAAACCGATAAGTCCATTTTTGAAGATTTTGAAGTACGGTCTCTGTCATAAAGTACAAAATAATACCTTTTAAATGATATATTGGTCACTACATATAAAGGTACATTTTTGAAGTTATGGTCAAAAGAAGCAAAAATTTTCTTATTATTCTCTTTATTTTTCTTAACCTTTAATCGCAAATATCTCCATTTGGCAAATATGGACTTATCGGTTTTTGCGAACAAACTCTTCAAATATTGCATAGAACAGATACAAAGGGACAGTGTGATGAGCTACATGAATAACCCATTTGCAAACCGGTGCACCACACCATATATTCTTTCTTGGGTATGTATGTGGCCCTATTAGGGCCTCCCGATTCCCGACATTTCAGCAAGCATATTCTCGCCGTTCTTATTTCCTTGAGAACGGCAAGAACATGCTTGCTGAAACATCAAGACTGGGTCGGCCATTTTCAGGGTCACATACATACCCAAGAAAGAATATGTGGCACATCGTAAAGCCTTCTACAGTTCCGTACCACCCAACGTTCTACCGCCACAGAAGCCTTCAAAGATTTTAACATTTGCAAACTCTCTCGAATAGAAGTTCAGCTGACTGGAAAGTGTCTTAGATGGTGTTTTAGTAATGCTTAGTGGGCCAATTTCTCAGAATATGTGGTTGGCAGAATTCCACAAGCTGATCAATCAAACGAAAAGGAGACAATACGGCCCTATCTTGAGACAGACCCGATGCTACAATGTATCATGTAGATATTGCAAACTGTACTGGTAAAATGACACACCTCATCAGGCAGAAGGCTTGAAAGAGAAGAGATAGAAATTTGGAGAGAAATGTTGTCGAAGAAAGAGTGGAATGATGACGTAGGGGACAGATGTTGTCCATTGCTAGGCATAGGAAGAGTCCTTAACCCATTGAGGATGAGCTGATTTTGCTACAACACACATTTCTCATAAACACCTGCCGGAGTGTATTTGGGACTAGTCTTCAACGGGTTAAAGGGGATGGCTAGTAACTGATCAGTGGGAATCAGTGGAAATGCTGGGAGATGATTGTTTCAATCCTTATGGGATTCATTCAAGAGTTCATTGTATATCTATTGTTGTGTGAAAATGATTTGCTTCAGAATGGTCTCATATTCAAGTAATGTACAGTTTAATGCTTCCAGGTTAGCGTCCCTGGTCAGTGACGGAGCATTAATCTGCACATTACTTGAATATGAGACCGTTCTGAAGCAAATCATTTTCACACAACAATAGATATACAATGAACTCTTGAATGAATCCCATAAGGATTGGAACAATCATCTCCCAGCATTTCCACTGATACCCACTGATCAGTTACTAGCCTTTCCCTTTAAAGGATGCCTTTCAAAAGTTGTGCAAGGCCACTTGAAAATGCCTCATCCATGTAATCTCAGAGGCTTTTATTCACAAGTGAACCTTGACACACCATGGGTCAGCCTCAGAGCAGTTTTGAGGATTTGACTTCGGATCGCCTTTGTGAATGTTTGCCACCATTGTTCTAAATTTCCAGTAAAGTACAGTGATAAGAGTTGTACTGAGAAGGGCTATTTCAAGATGAACCTCTTGCATGCCCCATGAACATGCAGCATCTGTACATCCTTGCATATAGATCAATGCACATGCATTACCTTATATAACATTAATAAAGTTCCAGTTGTTGCTACTTAATTATTTCAAGCATTTTGCAAATTTTGTCTTTTCTATCAATATCAAAGACACTTTTGCTAGTTAGCTTCTGGCACCCTTCTACACCATCACATGTATTTTCATACTTGACACAGCATGGAAGTACATCACACAATGCACTCTAACCCATTGAGGATGAGTCCTGAGTATACTCGGGCAAGCGTCTATGGGAAATGTGTGTTGTAGCAACAGGTTTAACTATAATCTAAATAAGACAAACTCTAATACTAACCAAAGTAACTCTGTTTGTAGCTTTGGGAGGCTCAGTCTCTCTCTTGATCGCCTGACACCGAAAATACTGTTGTCACCCACTGACGCTGATACGCGATCTGTGGTGCATGGCACATCCACAAGCACCTGAACAGAAATTTACAACAGCAAAAAGGATACAGGATGTCGTGCATAATTGATACAAAAATATGGCATCTGCATGCAAAAAATGCAGAGGCACTGTGGGGCTTGTAGGCACTTCATAAATAATGACATGTCATGACAAAAGCATTAAAAAGCGCAGCAGAAAAAGTTAACATCATCCCTCCCCTCCCTCCCCCCAACACACACACACCTACACACATTTTTCGTCACTGGGGTGACAAGACCTTGTATCTTAAATTTTGGTGAAAATGACTCTTTTTGGATTAATTGTCAGATAATCAGTTAAGTGATGTCCTGTCCAATCTTAACTATCTTACCCCCAAACTGAAGCCACAACGGCATGTCAAAGGAAAGGCTATGCTATTTGACATAGTGCTTTGGCTGTCATGTTTGTTTGTTTGTTTGTTTGTTTGTTGTTATTGGGTTTTGTTTTGTTTTTTTGCTCTCCTGAACATTTGACATTTTGTACAAGGGCTTGTTGCCTCAGCGACGTTTGTTTCATCAGCTTTCTTGATAGAATCATAAGCTAACTTGATCCAAGCACCTAATAAAATATATATACAGTAGGCATCTGACAATGTATTAAATAATGATGCTTTCATGCCTCTGTCAGGAGACAGAGCTCTTTGACTGCAAGAGGCTGCCCTGGGCAAAATATCCATCAGGTCCTTTAGGAATATTGCTATTGAGATTGTAGTAATCTTGAAATCCTGTTGAGAGAAACAGGAACTTTAAGCTTCTAAACCACCTCGTAAAGATTCACTTGTAAGTGAAAATTAAGAAGCATTTTGAAAGTCTCTGACTAACACAGAAACAAACAAAAACAAATATGAACAACAAAAGGCAGAAATACAAGATAAACTTTGCTTTCTCTACCACATGAAACACCAAAAACGATGAAGAGTGCAATGTGCAATGTATGATCAAAAGATAAAGCACAGCACAGCACATGGTACCAGGGACATGATAAGATAATATCTTATCATTAACTTTTAAATTAATTCATTGGGACCCCATCAGGCGGCCACGTATACACGCTTGTTTCAGATTCTTTAATAGAGATGCCCCTTCTGGAGATGAAAATGGATCAGGATTGTGACCCCCTATTGCAGCCTTTGGAAGGGAAGCCATCAAAATAAAAGTAAAAGCATTTAAAGTAAGTAAGTAAATAGGTAAAATTACCCCTTATCACAGATTTTTTGGAGGGAATATAGCAAAATTGCTCCCTAAATGTAGGACAAGTTACGAGGTGAAGAGTGTCCACAATTTTAGTCCTTGCATGGACAAGAACGTCTTTAGAGACTTTCTCATGCTGGATATACAAGAAAAGGTGTACTTCCCTACAAAAAGAACGCCAGCCCGAGGTACTTTGCACCAAGACATGCACAGTAAGGACATTTAGGGGAACACCATGAAGCCGCACTACCCCTATTTTGGAATTTTTTGGCAGTTTGAAATTAACCCTGTTAGGGACCCTATTTCAAGACTGTTGGTTAGGGCATGATTACCTTGTCATAGCCTGCAGGTTCCATCTTTCCCCATTCAGAGCCGTCTTCACTAGCAATATTGACCGCCCCACCAGCTGTCACCGTCCTCGGAAGATAGAGACCAAACACTTCTTGCAGCCGCCGTCTTCTTGACAACACTTTCTCATTGGCTGTCAGACTCCCTGTATAAAGCATTGTCAAAGAGCAAGTTTTTTTGTTTAATCATGACTTTATTCAAGTTCAAGAAAGTGTTAGAATGACATGTATACAAAAAAAAAAAAAAAACAGGTCTACCGTTTCATTCAAAACGAATGACAGGTTTAGACACGTACATGGGGTACAAAAAAAAAAAAAAAACAATATTAGAGTTTACATTACTGCAACCCAAAACATGCCTATCATATCACACATAAGATATCAAATATTACCGGTAATCAATCAATCAAATATCAATAAAAGATCAACCATTTAATGCTGGTAGGGCCTGTTCACATTCAAGAACGTCAAACATCATACTGCATCAAAATAAGGTGACTAATATTCTGGCTAGGAAAAGTGGAACTTCATTGCGGACAATCTCTACGGTACGGCTTTCATTTTCAGATCTTCCTAAAATGTCACTGCCATTTTAGCAAACTACAGTATGTAGTGAAGTTTGCATGAAATTTCAATGGCATTTGTAACATCAGCATTCACGTTTTCAGAATATGAAAATGATTCAAGTCACTAGAAATATTCATAGCTTTATAGTATCATTAAAATGCTTGACAGCAGTTAGGCGAGTGAGGCAAATGAATAAATGAAGATGAGGAAATGAGAGACAGAAGATACAAAAATCCCTTTGAAACAATATTAATGTACATGACAGGTTTTTCAAGCCACCTACTGTACGGTGTACATCACAGCAATAAATTGTTGAGCTATTACCCTGTTCCTTACAGGAACTTGGTACACAAGGCTCCCTGGTATACAATTGTACCACGTTCTTGAGGCGTCAACTGATATACAGGAACCTAGTATACCAGGTTCCAGAAAATGTAGATCACTTTGTCTGCATTCATGGCCTAATGTCATGTTTATATGTGTGAGCCTGCCCAAAAAATATCTTCTATCAATATCAGTTTTCTTTTTGTATGAAAACTGAGTGTATCGCAGTATAATTTTGCCGTTTTTCCAGTGTAGTGTGCACTTATTTTGTTATAAAACTCTATGAAGATGAGAATATAGCAATCAAGGCTGAGCTTTATAGGAGATATATTCGCTTTCCCCGACCCCATTCAGTTGCCTACTTTGTGTAGAACAAAAGAATTTGTGAGCCCATTAGTGCACGCTCTCTTCATACCTCGAATCCAATCTATGTTTTGCATTGTTTCATGGCACATGTAGTTGACCGTGGCAAGGAGATGTATGTACCGCTTGACTGCTTTCACACTTAAGGGGATTACCAACCTGTCCATACTCTGTCAACCTGCAAAAAAGAATCTTGTTTTGGGACTCAATGTATTGAAGGCTCTCGGAGATTTGCACGAGGAACAGGTTAAGCAAAAGACAAAAAAAAAAAAAGGGGCAGAAGTAACACATTGAAACTTACCAACCAGCATGGTCTGCAGGATGGCCAAGGACTTCCCACCAGGGGCAGCACACAAATCCAGCACGACGTCATCCGGTGTGATGCCCATCGCCACGACGGGAAGCACCGAGGCTGCATCCATGATGTAATACTGGAGCTGCTGCGAGTGTGCACATTTCTTCGCCGGAGGAAGTCTCGCTGCTGGGTCGTCCCGGTGCAGGAAGCATCGTAAGTGTGGACTGATCTTGATGTCGACACTGTCCAGGTCAATGATGGGCAGGGCCCCATCCATCATCTCCTCTCCCCCTCGCTCCTCCATCTCCATCTGATGGATGAGTTCCATGCGGTGCTCATAACCTGGGGCAACTATGTACTTGTCCTCCCACCAGGGCTTCAAAGCAGCCTCTGGTTTCCTTTCCTCTACATCACGATCATCTGCCTCTTCCTCCTCTCCCTCCTTGGCCGACCCCATAATTTCTCTCTCCTGCACCTCACTTGCAGCATGAAAATCATTTCTTACCTCCCTTTCATCCCCTAACTGTCTTGGTAAGGCACTGGCTTCATATTCTTCATCCATGTGATTTGCTTCCTTCTTGCACTGATGTACGTGAGCAATCGTGGACTCCACACATGGCTGGACAAAGTCTTCCAAGCCCAGAGAGTGCAACTTCTCCACCGTATGGTCAGCATCGCTGTAGTTGTTGAGCAGAGCACCATACTTTGGCATGGACAAGAGCCCTAAGCGAATGGATGGCCATTGCTCTCCAAAGATAGGCCTGTAGTTCTGATCAAAGTGCTTCAGGGCCAGTTCTGTGGGGTCATTCTTGCGCTTTCCGTAGACCTGTCAGTCACATGAATACAGCAAGACAAAGTTGAACATTTTCGCTGCTCTGTTTTTGATTGTATGTCTTCTTTTTTTTTGAACAGTGACAATGTGATTATTCTTTAAGAAATTTCAAATGTGACAAACAATCTGTAATGAGCACTATTTTTCCCAAACATTTTGTGCAGATGTACTCTACATATTTCCTGAAGTCTATGCTATACAGATGAAGGTTTAAAAGAAAACATGTTTATGTAACTGTAGTTGTGATGTTTTGCTTGGCTGAATAGATACCCCTCCTACTATTACTACTACTACTGATAATGATTAATAATGATGATAATAATGATGATAATAATAATAATAATAATAACAATAATAATAATAATAATAATAATAATAATAATATTATTATTATTATTATTATTATTATTATTATTACCAATACTACTACTATCACCATCATCATCATCATCATCAATAACAATACTGATGATTTATAAATGTCAAGGCTTCTATAAGTACAGGGTAGTTCTACTGTATGCATATTGGTGATGTTAGAAAGGAGCAGCATAGCAGTTTTGGCTCGATCTAGACCAAATGGTTCTTCAGCAACTTCTTTTGAACTAATGTGTAGGCTTGCCTAGTGCCTCCTTGGTAAGATGAGTGCAGTGTATCTTGGCTCATTGCTGGCCAATGTAAAATGGGGAGCTTTTTGGGGTTAACCCTTGCCCTTGGAATGCATTAGTATCAAAGGGGAGGGGGGATGGAAGAGAGAATTAAACCCTTCCATGGTACCTGGTATGTAAATATGCTGCCAGTGATAACCAACATCTAATTGAAAAGAAGAACAAATTAACAAAGCAAGAAAATGAAATTACCTAATTTGTATGTGACCTCCATCTTAGCTTAATAAAGGGAAGCCCTGGGGCCTGAAACCTGAAGGCTTGAACTATCTGTGCTTTTGCTGGTTTAAATTTTTACATAGACCGCTAATAATAAATAGACTTTAAACTTCCGTGCAGTACTCCAGAGTGCAGTAGCCTAGGTCATGAGGTAGCTAGGCTACAGTGTCAGTGGGTGTTGGAATCGTTCCCTGCTACAACATAAATTTTTATCTCAAAATATGATTGGCGGCGTTTTATTGACGTCATCTCACCAATTTGGCTCTTGTTTTCTTGCCTCGACAGCATGTCGTGTGCCCCAGAGTGGTACTTCCCCACAAGCGAGTAGCTACTGGAGAGCAAGCGGGGACACGTCGGCGGAGGTGCTGCTGGCGACAGAGGTAGAGGAGTGCCCAACAATTAGTACTAGAGTTCCCAAATAAATGCATCTTGCGAATCGTAAACTTCATAAAGCATTAGACAGTGTATAGCTACCTATCAACAATCTCGCATCTTGTAGCATGGTTCGTATATTAACCCTGTAACTCGAGGAAAAGACGAACTACCTAGTCATCGACAAGCACGTGTGTTTGTTGACGTTCTCACAGAAGGATGTACCACCGATTAGAGAGAGGACACATCGGGTTTAGTAAACTGTTTTATAATTGGACAGTTGGTTATCTATGATAAAACTTTAACCAATCAGGCTACGCTACAGAGAGTTACGCTCACTGTTCAAGAACAAGTTTATGTGGCCTTTACAGCTGTGTACGGATTACGAGCGAACGCCACGTCGCATTGCCAAGAAATGTTTTCTAGGACCGAGACACTCGAGTGATTTGTCATAGAATCAGCAGCCATGCATGCAACATATTCAAGAAGAAGTCCGGGTGAGTTTTATCTGCGTCATACATAAATGTATATGAACATTTAGACGCGGATTTTGAAGAAATCAAGTGGAATTATAATGTAGTCCCACATATTGCGACGTCCGTATGTTGGGCTTCCTCGTTTGTACGTACGGCTGGCTGCAACTCGTGCTTGCACACATTTAGATACTGTGGGCATGGTCAATGATGGTGGGAGCTGGAGCGCCCCGAGTTGAAAGAGTGCTGTCACTGAACGTTAGCATTGGAAGACAAACCCAAATTTTCGCAGCTCTATTATGAGTGACGTATTTCACCAGCAAAAGGCTTAGGAAAGACTTCCTTTTGCAACATCACAACATCAACATAACACTAACAGCCACTGTGCACTACAAACTATACATAACCCTATCGCTGTAAGTAGTTGACCGACAAGTATGGTACATTGGTAGGTGTTCAACACACCGACCGGGTCCATATCAGCTGACCGCGCACTATAATGGCATTGCGCGTACCGAAAGAAAATGCACGCATGGGACTACGCACAACGGTGTTCGATTCTTCACTGGGCTACGCTACCGAGTAAAATGACGCGAAAACGAATAGACCTAAGCATTTCCTCTAAATTAACGAAATTTAGCAAAATCGAATATTAAAGATTTATCGTGCAACTACATATAACTAGGCCTACCTTTGCTGACTCGTTGTTAGATGTAGAGTATCCTTCCGTAATAAATTTGACGATTTTGACCGCAAAATTGTCACCGCCGCTTGTACGATCGTGCACACACGTTACACATACATATGTACACAATAGTCATGACATAATTATTTTGTAGCCCGCTACGACCGTACGAGTTGAAGCAGAAACAAGAAATGAATGTGAAAAAACAAACCGACTCATCTAATCTATTTCAATTACGATGAAAAGTTTCCCAATGAAAATCAATTCAAATTCATCAAACAGTCCTTCAAAAGTAATATCGAAGGATTCAAAATATATTCAAATATTATTGGGGAAAAAATGACGGCTGGAAAAAAACAGTGGTCTGTCGAAAAAAATGCATTTAAGTGCCCTTTATACGTGTTGCCAGGGTGGTCGGTTGAAATGAACAGGGCAACTGAGTGCGGAAAAAATGACACCCCACGCGTTCGAAGCCGCCATCTAGAGCGCGTACCTCAGATCGCATTTTCAGTGCGCGCTTGTGAATCCGGAGTATTTTCTCCACACGTGAGTAAAATTTCAGGCAAATTGTGAGATTTTTCACATTTCTATTGATAGAAAACAATTTGGTGGCCGGTATTATGAACACCCAACCATATGTCTAATTCCGTGAAAAACTTCTCACTGATTTGCTGGGTCAATTTTTCGCTTCTTTAGACAGACACCATTGATACATACGCCATTGCGACGTTTTAAGCCATTTTGGCTTAACGCAACTTTGACCCAGTTCCCCTCGCATAAAACTGGTTATTATTATTTTTTCCAGCTTGGTTTCCAAACCAATCTGGAAAAAATATATACAGGATTAATCAGTCAACATTTTGACTCACCTCTTTCACTGTTTCCTCCACTTCTTTGCAGCGCTCCCCAATTCATCGCCGCCTTCGTTTGAAAAATGACCGCACGAACGTCTACGGCAAGCCAAATGCTCCATACAATCACTATGTATATCGGTACACTTACGTTTATTGACTAAAGTACTAGTAAGTTGTTCGAGCGCTAAATTTAACTTCGTAATATTGTGAATAAGCAAAAAAATGAATAATATCTCAATATGAAACGGGCTCCGTACGTGTGTGTGTCCGTGTGTGATCAAAATGCAACAAAATGCTACTCCTTCGCCATTTCTAACCCGATTTCGATTCCGTTTGCTTTATGTGATGGCACTAGGTGAGGGCTTCAAAACTTCTACACAGAATTTTGACCTTTGTCCTTGATTTTTTACCTATATTGTACATTTTCTTACAAAATGCTACTTCCAGCGGGGACATATTACGCACAGCGTAATTTCTACTTTTCCTTGTTTGGTATTTATCTCAAAGAGATTTTTTGGAGATCAGTGAGTAGGCATGTTTTCATCAGACTGAAGTTCAACTAGGGGGCTGTCTTGTAGTTTGGGAAAATAACCTGATATCATGAATGTTTGTTTTCATGAGCTTGAAAACAGCTTGCTTGGAAAATTAGCCCCAATTTGACACATGTGTACTTTGTATTGACGTTATTCGGCTCAGCCACAGAATACTACATCTAGAGTTCTCTGCATGCGAATGATAGGATCGAGAAATTTTCAGACTGATGGAGACACAACCAAAATGGCGCATTAATTCACAAATACTGTAGCTTGCTATTTCACAAATTAGACCAAGATTTGGGGGGAAATTATCTGATCAAATAGGGCCATGTTTTCATTTTCATTGCACAAATAATGGTTTAATTTCACATCAGACTAATTTCTTAACCACAAAGTAGCGTGCCATTTTGAAACTTCGGTCTGATGAAGACAGACCTAGTGAGCTTGAGAAAAAAGTCACTTGAGTGCTCTATTAATGTATGAGACTTGCAGCCATGTCATTGGGTACTTCATACAATGTACATGTACAATTGTACGGTACAATGTACATTGTATACCGGATATACCAAGGAGGTTTTTAAAGAGATGGAGTTCCAACTGGTTGTTATTATTCAAACTGCTGTCAGTTTCCGTTGATGCTCAAAAGAATTCCACAGACGCATTTATTCGTCTGATGATCACGATGCTGTCGTCTTTCTGAGCAGTCTTAAGATTCATTTCTATTGCTTTCTGGTGTGTTCGCTCTCTCCTACAGCTGTCAAGCGGCTCATGAAGGAAGCCCAGGAGTTAAGTGAACCAACAGAACAATATTTTGCACAGCCACTAGAGGTAAGTTTACCAAATTAGAAAATGTGATAATGCCATTAATCACTTGACGATGTATGTCTCTCCGATGCATACTCTTTACATGCAAGAGCTTAAAAAGATATTCTCACAAAAGTGCCTTCAGACTGTAAAAGTGGAACTTTTTCATGATGTTAAAATTTTTGTGCACTTGGCGCATAGAAGCTAGCGCGGAAATAAAAGCGGATGAATATTTTTGCGTGCCATATGTTCCAGTAGTTGATGTCTTGCTTCTGCAGAATTAAAAACATGCGAAACTCTTCTTACCCGGCCAAGTATGAAAAATTAGCCATGCGAAAATATCCACTTTTACAGTACATTGTAAAACCTATTTCCATGATGTTTATATAGAAGACATGATTTAGAGTGGAATTCTTGTACAATTATGGTGTGTACCAAAGATAACTCTATCTCCCAGTTTGATGTGGGACAAGTGTCAAAACATGTCTTGCCATTTGATATTGCTTGCCAGAATATCATTTGATATTTCAAAAGTAAGAAACTACGTATATATCAGACATTTATACCCGTAAAAAAGCAATATACACTATGCTTTGAATATTGTGCAATATGATAAGGATTAATATTAGAGATGCATTGTACATAATGCAAGACAGTCATACATGTATGCTTCAAAGGTATCAGAAAGTAACAGTATCTTGAGCAATCTTGTAACTGATGACTAGAGAGCTAGGATACTGAACACTGAATGAAAATAATGCAAGAAGGTGCAGCAGTTGCATGTTATGATGAGAAAAATAATGTGAGGAAGCAACAGAAAAATACAGACAGTTGGCTTGTTATGCTTCACCTATTTTGTATTCTCTTGTGCATTCAAAATTTAGGACAATCTCTTTGAGTGGCATTTTACGGTCCGTGGTCCACCTGAATCAGATTTTGCTGGCGGCGTGTATCATGGACGGATCACTCTCCCACCAGAATACCCCATGAAGCCACCGAGCATCATGCTTCTCACAGTAAGAGACTTGAAGGGGTTGGATGCAATATTTCCTAATGCGTTTACACCATGTTCCCGACAGCCACGGCAGTCACGTTTCAGACCACCATGGACAGAACGGAACAGACTTTAGACAAGGCGATGGGATGGGATGGGCAAATGTGACGGGCCGTGGTTGTTGTGGATGCCAGGTCAGATTTTTAAATTGTCAAAAAAATTGCCATGGCAGTCCCGGTGCTAATGAGAAACCTTTCGGGCCATGATAAAATGGGGTGAGCGCAACAAATTGTGACAGAATGTACGTAACAGGCCGTAACAAAACTTAGAGGCAGTCCGTAGTGCGACGCAACAGAAATTTTTGTGTAGTCTTGCCTGACCAGACACTGTGAAAACATCATCTGATAGCTACATGTTCACCGTAGTGAGGACTGGAACAAACAAGACTAGAATACAAAGAGGGAAAAAAACCAGGAGAATGTACCATCTACCCGCGCACACTGTGGCCCGAATTCACGAAGGTGGTACAAATGAAACCATGGTCTAAACCATGGACAAAAACCATGGAGCGCCAAGTGTCGCATGGAATATTTCGTCACGAAATCAGTCATTTCGTCGATGAAATGATTATTTTGTTAAGAAATGACAACATTTTGTAACTAGATGAACATTTCGTCCACGAAATGATAATTTCGTTAATGAAACGGTCATTTTGTCGACGAAATGATCAATTTCGTAACGAAATATTCCGTGCGACACTTGGCGCTCCATGGTTTAAACCATGGTTTCATTTGTACCACCTTCGTGAATTCGGGCCCAAATGTTTTGGGCAAACGGGACTGCCGTGGCCACCGGGAGCATGTTGTAAATTTGGCCAAACATACTGTTATGATTATGATTTTGTTTGACCACTTGACAAACAAGATGAGGTATCGAAGATAACCATAATACAGATGAATACTATCATCTTTATCTTTTATGCAATGTCCAGTTTTTTTCTCCGCTTTCATTTTTGCAAGATTTCGCAGTTTAGATTCTCTCACCAAAATTGTCACATTATAGCATTCATCATTGCATCCCACTGTTACAAAGCATCCCAGGGGTGTCCATGGGTCTCACATAAAAATGTGCTCAATGACACTTGAAATGACCATCATGCTAGTGAGCATATCATGGTATATTATCTACTCTTTAAGTGAATAATTTCTAGCATTGAATAGGCCTTTCTACAATCTTCAAGCTAACAGAAGATGCCAAAAGCACTAGATGAAACTGAGCTCTAATTTTTGATGTAAAAAAAAAAGGTCCAAGGAATGCAATGCTGAACTCTTTCATACATGTAGTTTTAGCCAAATTTAGATAAATACATGTACAGTGTACCTATATTGATATGCTATTCTGATAATAAATGCCATGTTTGAATGAACTTTGGAAAAACTGAAAGGGATCTGTTGACCAGATGGTCATACTGTCATTACTTGTATGTACTTTGTGATATTGGACTTTGTTTCAAAAGACTGCAGAATTACCAGAACAGAATACAGACTTTATCTCAGGACATCAATTCATGTATATGTTACTCTCTGATTTAGCCAACGGGAAGGTTTGAAGTTGGAACAAAGATCTGCCTCTCCATTTCTGGCCACCATCCTGAAACCTGGCAACCGTCATGGAGCAGTGAGTGTCCTTCTCTTCAGTTTTTATAGAGATTACAGTCTCATTTGAATAATAGTCAACCTGTGAATTGCCTCTCCACCTGTGCCAATGTGTAGCATGGCATCCAGAATTACATCGAAGTATGACTATTCCATATATGGGCTCTCCTCAACTCATACCTCCTTTGTACTGTACATGGTATAATTGTGAATAGTACTCACTGTAATTTTACCAGAGCAATCTTGGTGTTAATGGGCAAAAGACAGGTCTGACAATAAAGTTCTGAATGTAGTTGTAAATGCATCCTGGATTTGGTGTGTGCCAAGGCAAGATGATTGCAAGCCATAGGTTGCTGACCCGACTTTGATTACTGGTAAAGATGTAGGGTGGTATTCTGAAAATCTTCCTAAGTTTCTTCCCAAGTCAGAAACTTAGGAAGTTCCTAAGAAAGACAGAATTGGTATTCTGAAATTTCTTCCTAGGCACTTCTTAATGCAAATTAGGCCATCCTTATTCCTGCCCACGTCCTTTCTTAAGCCAATACGAGATGCCGTATCATAAGAAACCAACCAATGATAATCGCATATTACTATGATGTAAGGTCAAATACACGTGTGCGCAGCATGTCCCCTTTCTCATGCTCATTTCGCACATCAAAGTACAAAGTATGCGCAGTGAATGACAAGCATGCCTACAGTATCACGATGTTTGCAGCTTGCTATTCTTAACAACATACTTAGGACAGGGATGGAGCTTTCCTAAATATCTTCCTAAATTTCTTTCCTAAGTGCATTCGAGAATACCAACTTCTTCCTAAGTCAGAAATTTGCATACTCCCGCCTCCTTCCTACGTAAGTTTCTTCCTAAGTTTAGGAAAAAACTTAGGAACAGACTTAAGAAGAAACTTAGGAAGATTTTCAGAATACCGCTTAAAGGAAAAAATTCTGACCTAAAATTTCTTCCTAGGAAGGATTTCAGAATACCACCCCAAGTCTACATGGTTATTCAAAATGGTTTGTGCCAACCCAGTTGTGTTGCACAAAGCCAACCAGGAGTAATCATTATCATCCGACAGCCAAACATAATTTAATACTGTATAAGCTGTTATTTTTGTGAGGGATTAATTTTCGCGAATTTAAGCGAATCACAGATGGCAAATTCAACAACACACAAAACTCTCATTCAAATTCATGAAATTCTTCCGTCGAGATGTTTTCATTGCAACTGATTGACAAATTGCCCTACTTCGACGTAAATAAGCACTGAATTGATCAGTGTTTTAGTAGTAGCCATGATAAAAAAATCATGGGCGTACATACTCGAGCAGGATTCGAACCTACGACCTCCTGATCACCGGACAGGCGTCATCTCCACTAGACCACCGAGCTTTCGCCCGACAGCAAGTGTTGGTTCTAATCCTTATAGCATGCAGCGGGTACTGCTTTTATTATTCAAATTCATGAAATTCTTCCGTCGAGATGTTTTCATTGCAACTGATTGACAAATTGCCCTACTTCGACGTAAATAAGCACTGAATTGATCAGTGTTTTAGTAGTAGCCATGATAAAAAAATCATGGGCGTACATACTCGAGCAGGATTCGAACCTACGACCTCCTGATCACCGGACAGGCGTCATCTCCACTAGACCACCGAGCTTTCGCCCGACAGCAAGTGTTGGTTCTAATCCTTATAGCATGCAGCGGGTACTGCTTTTATTATTCAAATTCATGAAATTCTTCCGTCGAGATGTTTTCATTGCAACTGATTGACAAATTGCCCTACTTCGACGTAAATAAGCACTGAATTGATCAGTGTTTTAGTAGTAGCCATGATAAAAAAATCATGGGCGTACATACTCGAGCAGGATTCGAACCTACGACCTCCTGATCACCGGACAGGCGTCATCTCCACTAGACCACCGAGCTTTCGCCCGACAGCAAGTGTTGGTTCTAATCCTTATAGCATGCACCGGGTACTGCTTTTATTATTCAAATTCATGAAATTCTTCCGTCGAGATGTTTTCATTGCAACTGATTGACAAATTGCCCTACTTCGACGTAAATAAGCACTGAATTGATCAGTGTTTTAGTAGTAGCCATGATAAAAAAATCATGGGCGTACATACTCGAGCAGGATTCGAACCTACGACCTCCTGATCACCGGACAGGCGTCATCGCTCGGTGGTCTAGTGGAGATGACGCCTGTCCGGTGATCAGGAGGTCGTAGGTTCGAATCCTGCTCGAGTATGTACGCCCATGATTTTTTTTATCATGGCTACTACTAAAACACTGATCAATTCAGTGCTTATTTACGTCGAAGTAGGGCAATTTGTCAATCAGTTGCAATGAAAACATCTCGACGGAAGAATTTCATGAATTTGAATAATAAAAGCAGTACCCGCTGCATGCTATAAGGATTAGAACCAACACTTGCTGTCGGGCGAAAGCTCGGTGGTCTAGTGGAGATGACGCCTGTCCGGTGATCAGGAGGTCGTAGGTTCGAATCCTGCTCGAGTATGTACGCCCATGATTTTTTTATCATGGCTACTACTAAAACACTGATCAATTCAGTGCTTATTTACGTCGAAGTAGGGCAATTTGTCAATCAGTTGCAATGAAAACATCTCGACGGAAGAATTTCATGAATTTGAATAATAAAAGCAGTACCCGCTGCATGCTATAAGGATTAGAACCAACACTTGCTGTCGGGCGAAAGCTCGGTGGTCTAGTGGAGATGACGCCTGTCCGGTGATCAGGAGGTCGTAGGTTCGAATCCTGCTCGAGTATGTACGCCCATGATTTTTTTTTTTTATCATGGCTACTACTAAAACACTGATCAATTCAGTGCTTATTTACGTCGAAGTAGGGCAATTTGTCAATCAGTTGCAATGAAAACATCTCGACGGAAGAATTTCATGAATTTGAATAATAAAAGCAGTACCCGCTGCATGCTATAAGGATTAGAACCAACACTTGCTGTCGGGCGAAAGCTCGGTGGTCTAGTGGAGATGACGCCTGTCCGGTGATCAGGAGGTCGTAGGTTCGAATCCTGCTCGAGTATGTACGCCCATGATTTTTTTTTTATCATGGCTACTACTAAAACACTGATCAATTCAGTGCTTATTTACGTCGAAGTAGGGCAATTTGTCAATCAGTTGCAATGAAAACATCTCGACGGAAGAATTTCATGAATTTGAATAATAAAAGCAGTACCCGCTGCATGCTATAAGGATTAGAACCAACACTTGCTGTCGGGCGAAAGCTCGGTGGTCTAGTGGAGATGACGCCTGTCCGGTGATCAGGAGGTCGTAGGTTCGAATCCTGCTCGAGTATGTACGCCCATGATTTTTTTTTTATCATGGCTACTACTAAAACACTGATCAATTCAGTGCTTATTTACGTCGAAGTAGGGCAATTTGTCAATCAGTTGCAATGAAAACATCTCGACGGAAGAATTTCATGAATTTGAATAATAAAAGCAGTACCCGCTGCATGCTATAAGGATTAGAACCAACACTTGCTGTCGGGCGAAAGCTCGGTGGTCTAGTGGAGATGACGCCTGTCCGGTGATCAGGAGGTCGTAGGTTCGAATCCTGCTCGAGTATGTACGCCCATGATTTTTTTATCATGGCTACTACTAAAACACTGATCAATTCAGTGCTTATTTACGTCGAAGTAGGGCAATTTGTCAATCAGTTGCAATGAAAACATCTCGACGGAAGAATTTCATGAATTTGAATAATAAAAGCAGTACCCGCTGCATGCTATAAGGATTAGAACCAACACTTGCTGTCGGGCGAAAGCTCGGTGGTCTAGTGGAGATGACGCCTGTCCGGTGATCAGGAGGTCGTAGGTTCGAATCCTGCTCGAGTATGTACGCCCATGATTTTTTTTATCATGGCTACTACTAAAACACTGATCAATTCAGTGCTTATTTACGTCGAAGTAGGGCAATTTGTCAATCAGTTGCAATGAAAACATCTCGACGGAAGAATTTCATGAATTTGAATAATAAAAGCAGTACCCGCTGCATGCTATAAGGATTAGAACCAACACTTGCTGTCGGGCGAAAGCTCGGTGGTCTAGTGGAGATGACGCCTGTCCGGTGATCAGGAGGTCGTAGGTTCGAATCCTGCTCGAGTATGTACGCCCATGATTTTTTTATCATGGCTACTACTAAAACACTGATCAATTCAGTGCTTATTTACGTCGAAGTAGGGCAATTTGTCAATCAGTTGCAATGAAAACATCTCGACGGAAGAATTTCATGAATTTGAATAATAAAAGCAGTACCCGCTGCATGCTATAAGGATTAGAACCAACACTTGCTGTCGGGCGAAAGCTCGGTGGTCTAGTGGAGATGACGCCTGTCCGGTGATCAGGAGGTCGTAGGTTCGAATCCTGCTCGAGTATGTACGCCCATGATTTTTTTTTTATCATGGCTACTACTAAAACACTGATCAATTCAGTGCTTATTTACGTCGAAGTAGGGCAATTTGTCAATCAGTTGCAATGAAAACATCTCGACGGAAGAATTTCATGAATTTGAATAATAAAAGCAGTACCCGCTGCATGCTATAAGGATTAGAACCAACACTTGCTGTCGGGCGAAAGCTCGGTGGTCTAGTGGAGATGACGCCTGTCCGGTGATCAGGAGGTCGTAGGTTCGAATCCTGCTCGAGTATGTACGCCCATGATTTTTTTATCATGGCTACTACTAAAACACTGATCAATTCAGTGCTTATTTACGTCGAAGTAGGGCAATTTGTCAATCAGTTGCAATGAAAACATCTCGACGGAAGAATTTCATGAATTTGAATAATAAAAGCAGTACCCGCTGCATGCTATAAGGATTAGAACCAACACTTGCTGTCGGGCGAAAGCTCGGTGGTCTAGTGGAGATGACGCCTGTCCGGTGATCAGGAGGTCGTAGGTTCGAATCCTGCTCGAGTATGTACGCCCATGATTTTTTTTATCATGGCTACTACTAAAACACTGATCAATTCAGTGCTTATTTACGTCGAAGTAGGGCAATTTGTCAATCAGTTGCAATGAAAACATCTCGACGGAAGAATTTCATGAATTTGAATAATAAAAGCAGTACCCGCTGCATGCTATAAGGATTAGAACCAACACTTGCTGTCGGGCGAAAGCTCGGTGGTCTAGTGGAGATGACGCCTGTCCGGTGATCAGGAGGTCGTAGGTTCGAATCCTGCTCGAGTATGTACGCCCATGATTTTTTTATCATGGCTACTACTAAAACACTGATCAATTCAGTGCTTATTTACGTCGAAGTAGGGCAATTTGTCAATCAGTTGCAATGAAAACATCTCGACGGAAGAATTTCATGAATTTGAATAATAAAAGCAGTACCCGCTGCATGCTATAAGGATTAGAACCAACACTTGCTGTCGGGCGAAAGCTCGGTGGTCTAGTGGAGATGACGCCTGTCCGGTGATCAGGAGGTCGTAGGTTCGAATCCTGCTCGAGTATGTACGCCCATGATTTTTTTATCATGGCTACTACTAAAACACTGATCAATTCAGTGCTTATTTACGTCGAAGTAGGGCAATTTGTCAATCAGTTGCAATGAAAACATCTCGACGGAAGAATTTCATGAATTTGAATAATAAAAGCAGTACCCGCTGCATGCTATAAGGATTAGAACCAACACTTGCTGTCGGGCGAAAGCTCGGTGGTCTAGTGGAGATGACGCCTGTCCGGTGATCAGGAGGTCGTAGGTTCGAATCCTGCTCGAGTATGTACGCCCATGATTTTTTTTATCATGGCTACTACTAAAACACTGATCAATTCAGTGCTTATTTACGTCGAAGTAGGGCAATTTGTCAATCAGTTGCAATGAAAACATCTCGACGGAAGAATTTCATGAATTTGAATAATAAAAGCAGTACCCGCTGCATGCTATAAGGATTAGAACCAACACTTGCTGTCGGGCGAAAGCTCGGTGGTCTAGTGGAGATGACGCCTGTCCGGTGATCAGGAGGTCGTAGGTTCGAATCCTGCTCGAGTATGTACGCCCATGATTTTTTTATCATGGCTACTACTAAAACACTGATCAATTCAGTGCTTATTTACGTCGAAGTAGGGCAATTTGTCAATCAGTTGCAATGAAAACATCTCGACGGAAGAATTTCATGAATTTGAATAATAAAAGCAGTACCCGCTGCATGCTATAAGGATTAGAACCAACACTTGCTGTCGGGCGAAAGCTCGGTGGTCTAGTGGAGATGACGCCTGTCCGGTGATCAGGAGGTCGTAGGTTCGAATCCTGCTCGAGTATGTACGCCCATGATTTTTTTTTTTTTTTTTTTTTTTATCATGGCTACTACTAAAACACTGATCAATTCAGTGCTTATTTACGTCGAAGTAGGGCAATTTGTCAATCAGTTGCAATGAAAACATCTCGACGGAAGAATTTCATGAATTTGAGTAATAAAAGCAGTACCCGCTGCATGCTATAAGGATTAGAACCAACACTTGCTGTCGGGCGAAAGCTCGGTGGTCTAGTGGAGATGACGCCTGTCCGGTGATCAGGAGGTCGTAGGTTCGAATCCTGCTCGAGTATGTACGCCCATGATTTTTTTATCATGGCTACTACTAAAACACTGATCAATTCAGTGCTTATTTACGTCGAAGTAGGGCAATTTGTCAATCAGTTGCAACACAAAACTCTCATCATGCATTAAAAGTCCTGTTTACCTGTGGGGACAGTGATTTTAAAAATTTTAATTTTCAAGACATGACATTTTTAAAATGCATATGTGTAGGTCTGTTGTACCACAAAACATCCTATCATATAAAATTTTCGTGATAAAACCTAAAATATAACCTTTGAGATATCTGTATTTTTCTCAATAAAATGTAACTGTAGACAGTTTAGTCTTGAAACATTTTTGTTATAACTATTGTTCGCATTTTGTATATTTAACATAGATTAACACATTTTGTATTTTCACACATTTTGTATACTTTACATAGATTTTACCGATTCAAATTTTTACAGTGGTTGTTTCTATCCTTAACTAATATTTTAGACCTATTTTAAAGCACTAATGCTGGGTTTTTGTTTCATCTGCAAATGGTAAATTGTCCCTTTAAGGTAATAGTGTGCCTATGAAGGCCTCTGTGTCAGTTCGCATAAACATCTTGCAAAAATGTCTGTACGCGAAAATAACAGCGTAGAAAGTATCATATCTGACATGAAGGCAGCTACCAATGCCAGTGGGGCACTTCGGTGCTTTGAGTTCCAGGTGGAATGTTTGCACTTAGGATACCAGTGAGTATTTAAGTATAAACCTGTTTTTTTTTTTCTCCTGATTTCTCACAGTTCGTACAGTTCTTCTAGCCATTATTGGCTTCATGCCGACCAAGGGGGAAGGAGCCATTGGATCCCTGGACTACACACCAGATGAACGCAAGGTCCTAGCCAGAAAGTAAGCTACAGTCCCCCCCCCCCCCCCCCCTTCCCAAAAACATGAACAACAACAGCAATAACAACACACAAATGAGAAAAGGTAATGATGATAATCGGTACAACAAAGTAATAAATTAAAATGAATATTCAAGCTGTCATTTCAACAGAGCCAATAAAAAAATTAAAAAAAAAAGTATATTGCCTCCACCATCTCCTCCCACTGGTCTGTACATGTTATTTGTTTCTTAATATCATGTTCAAATTGTGTATGGGGGAAAAAAAAACACTTTTTTTATCCACCTGATAAAAGATGCACATAACTGCATGCATGATTTATGTTTTATTTCACATAGTACATTATGTCATTTTTTTTTTCAGAGAGAAAGAGAGTGTTTGAGTGGGAAGTTTCACTAGAAGTTTCATGAGAAGTTTTTGGAAGTTTGCAGTCACACCAACAAAATTTCAAGATCTTAAAGATTGCGATCTTTTGCCAGTGTGACCACAGCTATTGACACCTCTAAAGTCAGTTCTGGAACAGTGATTCCTGTTGTGTCTCCTTCCAATCGTTTTAGCAGCAAATATTCATAGTAAGAAACAGAAAGAAAAGACTGAGAATTTGCTTTCCTGCATCATCATCATGTGAAAGATGACATGAAACAAATAACAAAGTAAATGGGTTAATTTATCTTTTGATTATTAATTGATAACAATGTTGTCATCGTTAAAATGATCGAATTTTGTGACTCTTTTCCCAAACCAGACATACACTATATATTGACATTGGTTGATCACACATTCTGAATAAGATTCATTCACCTAAACAAAATAGTACAATGTCATCACCAAAATAATGCTGGGCCTCTCATTCATGATAGGGGTAAGTGTAATGAGTGTGCTTCCACAAAATGTTATCATTTTCTGATTCTGTTGGCATGGACTCTGCAGGTCGAAGGAGTGGAAGTGTGACAAATGTGGGACACCAAATCGAAGCATTCTTCCAGCGGTCACAGCCAAGTCGGCGTCCATGCAACGAGAAGCAGCAGAGCTGGCTGCAAAGATTCAGTTTAAGGTACTGTATACGCGGAATATTTCGTGAGGTTTTTATTTTTGCGAATTTCGCAAGTCACATTCTATTCGCGATATAAAAGACACCCAAAAGTAATGACTCTGATCCTGATATGAATTTGTCGCACATGTATGCATTTCTCCCTCCAGTACAGTACTCCACGATCGCAATTTTATCCACTCGCGAAGTCGTCAGGAAGTCCTGATTCGTGAAAATTTAGACTTGCTAAATATATAGCATATACAGTAGTGTGGGAGGCAAGGACTTTGTCAGAATGATTTTGTAATATTAATTCATGTCACTTTGCTCTTCTCCCCTTTACCAATGACCACCAAACAGAGTGGAAGGTGGAATTGTTTTCATAGTTTTCAAATGTTGGTCTTTTAAAAGCACAGAGTATATGAGCAATATTGATACAGCACTCGCACTCATCGCATAATCTGCTATTAAGATTGCTATTTTTGAGTCCACCCCTCCCCAAGAAAAAGCTTTCTGTAACAGTTTGTTTTCTATATATGGGTAGTCAGTTCTTTCTTTTCACTTGTCTTATTTTACTGACATACTGACCGGTGTATTGATATTTCTGTTTATGACAAATTTTATAACATACATGTATTGCTAAGCAGAGGTTTTCTTCTTTTATCTGCATGATCAAGCTGGTTCTGAGAATGATATCCGTCATTTCACCATTACAGAAAGAAGAGAAGAAATCCGAAGGGAGCTCTACCTCGCCAACTCAAGCGGCTCCACCCAACAACCCCGTACCACCACCACCTTTCCCGCCAAATCCCTTCAACGCGTTGAACCAGCAGCCCGGTGCCATGCCGCAACAACCACCGTTTGTGCCTTTCCCACCAAACTTCATGCTCCAGGGGCAAGCCCCGTTTGGCCTAGGAAACTACACCCCTCACGTTCCACCTGCTCAGGCTCCTGCAGACGCAGCAGGTAGGGGCAGCAGTCAGCAGGGACCACCATCAACACCCGCAGAAGGCAAAACCGAAGAGAGCAACAAGACAACGAGTGGAGGCAGCGAGAGTCTTGCCCCACAGCCTACCAGCCAATCACAATCCTCGAGTGGTGCGTCAGGTTCAGACGCTGTGAGGCAGCGGACTAATGTCCCAAGCAGGACTAGTACGACTCCCCAGGCAGCAAGTCAGAGGGCTTCGCCCCCTGCCTCCGGAGCTAGACCAGTGGACCGAGGGGTTGAGGGGCTTCTTTGCCCCCTTGTTACCATGAGCATCTTGAGCTTCATCATCATCATCCTCATCCTTCGGAGGTTTTACATCATGTATGAGTACAAGTTCACATGAGACCAAGTTTATAGCAATTTCTGTTTACCTAATAGACACTTTTCTTCAGCGTCAAATTAACCTCAACTTTTCCAAGAATAAGTTTGATAGTTAGTACAAACCTTCCTTGATTGATTTTGTGCTGCTTTACCTATTTTCTCCACCAAACACCACCATAAAATACTGTGTGTTCCTTATTATTTCTGCTGCCCATCCTCCAGTCTTGTTCCACTTTTATCAGATTTTGTCTCGATTTTATTATGTTTAAGAACGATATGAAATCGCAAATAAAGGGAAAAAATTTAATGTAATACCAGACTGAAGTGTCGGTACTGCATCTTTATTTCAGTCCTTTTTAAATTCTGCCCAGGCTTACATTCATTTGTAACACTACTTCCACTTCTTACAGTATTTTCCGTTGTATCCAATCCTGGAATAGATGATATACTTAAAATACTTAAATTATGTGCGTACATATCAGGTGCACAAATTTCCAAAGCACAAGAACTATACAATATATTCTGTTGTGCTGCAAGAGCTCCTGATGTACTTTATATCCAGTGCAAACTATAGATATCTAGTGAAAAAGCACACTCTTACTGTTGATTTGAATGTATCCAATTATGTTGAATTTCTAATCTGAAGATGCCCTTTAATCTGATTATTCCACGGCAACTCTGCAGTCTCCTTCAGTTGTTTTTGTTTGATGTGATGGTATTTACAGTCATGATGTATTTTGGAAGCAATGAAGGTGGTGGGTATGCTTGCACACTCTAAGTTTGTAATAGCAAGTTCAGAAATGTGACTCGGAGGATATATATCTACACACACACATCCTTGGGGCTGAGTGCATTGTACATGATAAACAAAACTCTAATAATGGAATGTGCAATGCAGTGCACATGCACTCTCATGAGAAGGATATGTAGTAGGTCTTTTTTATTTGTAATGCAATTCTGACTTTATGTATGGAAAAAGAAAATTGCTTTTTCTTCTCTGTAACTTGTGGAGAAACATTAAGCTCATTTAAATATGTTTTCAAAGCATTTCACCATCAATAAAGAATCAAAGGTGGGTGTATGTGTTTTGTTCCACTTGTTCCATGATAAGTACTTATGAATGTCTTCCAGAGTATTTTTACACAATATATTTGATGCTGCTAAAGCATGTTCAAAGAAAGAAAAAAAATGGTATTTGGTACTGTAATGTAGCATGTCGTTTTTTTTATACCACAGCTGTAAGAAATAGTAGTTGTTGGAGAAACCAAGCTGTTAGGCTTCAACATTTACCTAACCACGTTACCCTTGCTGAGGTGAGACAAAGATGCAAGACCGTGGCAGGTATACGGTGCTCTTATGTAATAGTTGTCAATTCTTCTGGGATAAAAGTTCAACATCCATTGCCTGTTGGCCTTTGGAATGAAAACCCTGTGATTGTCTTGCCATAATTGGGTTAATCCGAAATCCCCACTGGCAATTGCCATGTTGAGTATCACCCATCTTTCGTGGAATGAAAACCCTTTGGTCGTCTTGCCATAATTGGGTTAATCCGATATCCAAGCTGGCAATTGCCACGTTAGGTATCACCCATCTTCCCTGCAGAAGCAGCTTACTGAAATCTTTTCCTCTGATACGTGTTACTGCTTATTGACTGGAAATGGTACCTGATTGATTGTAAAACAGTGATGTCAGGTCGCAACTGTTTAAAAACCTTTGGCTTCTAGGAAACATTACATTCATTAGTTCATCGAATTTGAATGGAGAAGCTATCCTCAAGAGTTTATGGTGCACCAAGGCTCAATTCTATTCAAGTAGATGGCCTTTACTCCTGTGACACTGTTCAGTGTTTAATCTGCATGTTAGCAGAAGAATACTTTGTGGTAGTATTTTACGTTACTGCAGGGAACACTTATCACACGTGAGATTTTTTTTTTTTTTTTTGCTCTATGTTCTTATGTAGCAGCGAATGATGTATAGTTATTTTAAGTATCACAGAACTGAAAGTGACACATCAACTGCAAAATTTGAGCCCCCCCCCCCCCAAAAAAAAAAGGTTGTGAACAAGATCCCTCAGAAGCTCAAAATTGACTTGTTTCAAAAAGTCTCTGCTTCCAGAAGCAATGTTGTATGAGAGTCTTATATTAAGCCCTTTTTAACTGTGTACATGTACTTGTGTAGTTTATGCAATATGATTAAGTGTTCACACTACTTTCAATAGAATAACTGTGTAACAAAATTTTAGGTAGATGCTGTAGATGCATTCCTGTAGGTTTGATCAGAGAATTCCCAATCCTTGATTCTGTATCCACTTTTATTTTTCAAAACAAAAACAGAATTATTTTTTAAAAATCAAAATTCTGAAGAGGGTGACATAAATCCGCAAAAGGGCTATTGAGCGTCACATGAAACAAAAAAAAAAAGCCAGTGAAATGCTACACTAGTAAATATCACAGAAATGTTTAGTCCTTCCATCTACAGTGTACCATGCAAGGTTATGTCAGAAGGAAAAGTAAAGAAAAGAGAAAACCAATATGGACTTAAAATTGAAAGAAGGTAAGATTATTTCCATGTGTGTACATAAGACATTTATCTAATGACAGAGTGTCATTCCAGGCATATAGTATAATTATTGTTTTAAAAAAAAAAAGAAGAAAACACCTGTGTACATCCACTATTCATTTTATGGTGAATGTTGGGTTCTTATTGTATGCTATAAAGATGAACAGGTCGCCATAATTACAAGGTGGTTGTTTGTTTGCTTATGTCATTTAATTTGTTGCTCCTGGGAAGTGTTGGTATCGATAAGGATATGTGACTGCCCAGCTCAAATCCACAAAAAGTTGCAGCTTAGGATTCTATGTAATGGACCAAAAGACAGTATGTCATTTGGGTTGATAGACTCATTTTTTTTTTTAAGTTTGTCTTATCGGAGAGTAATCTTTTCTCTACCTACTGTCAAAATTTGTCAACTTTAAAAAACAGAAATAGAAGTAAAAAGTTTTTTATGCAGGCACTGCTTCTCTGGGATATTGATACTTGTAACTGCATGCTTTAGTGACCCTAACCTTTTGTATTTTTTTCCTCCCATTTCTACAAAACTGCAACTCCTTCCTCTTATTTCAATCACTTTGTAAATGTATTAGGATGGTCCAATTTAAACAAGTTACAAATTGTATATTTCCTTTTTCTTCAAAAAGTGTAGACCTTACTCATTTTTCAGTAAATTATGTGGAAGAGTGAAATTCATTTCAGCATATTTTTTTTTATGGGTTTTGAGCTGGGTGGTCACATAATGGTCATGTGAGAACGTCAGCCATGTGTACCATGTTGTTTGTGTTGAGTAGTGGGACATAGCTGTTGTGGCTGAAAGGTAAAGACTTTGTGAATGAGACTGCGGGCTCCCACGCATGCATAAGGTTTGAGGCCCAACCCGGCAGCACAGGGCAACCTTGTTATAGTGAGGTCGGATATAGTGAGGTACCTGATATCACAAGGTAATTTTGCAGGTCACATTCCATTTATGGTACACGTATATTCTGTTTTATGTTTATTTCTTGAGTAACTTCTGATACCAAAAATAACAAGGAAATTTCAGTGGTACCTACCAAGCAGCTTGCTAAAACAAGGTTTCCTTTCAGTACCCTTTTGCAAGGCATTTCACCTCCTCTATTGACAAGTCCTTCAGAGAAGCTGTCTGTTTCTTGTGTGGGAGAGTCATACCTTATGTACATAGAAGACCCCACTTCACTACTCTCCCAAAGTGGTCAAACATATGAATATTGGCTGATATACAGTGCACTCCCATTATAAAACGCACACGGTTATAGCAAATTCCAGATATAATGAAGTAAAAATTCCAGATATAATGAAGTAAAAATTCAGGCAGCAACATTATGCAGTTTATGTTTCTTATTGTTTTTTCCTTAGGTTAAAATAAAATTTTGATATAGCAAAAGAAAAATGCCACTTCTGAGGACTTTGTTACAACAGGAGTTCACTGTACTCAGATGGTGATGCCTACAGGTCACAGTGGCTTCACTGACTCTTTGCTGCCCTGGCAGATTAGGATATTGGCAACAAGAATTGATACAACACTTTTCATCATCATCCATTCAGCACTGTCAGCATGACTGACATCTTGACCATTACTGTAAAAGTGGATATTTTCACGCGAGTAATTTTTTTTTTTTTTTTTGTAAAACATATGAGCCACAAATATATTTGCATCTTTTTATTTTCACGGTGGTTTCTGGTCGCGCTAAATGCGCGAAAATTTCTACACTGCAAAAATTTCCACTTTTACAGTGATTCACTCACATTGGGAAGGGTTTTTCCTTTTGCAGCTGTAACACTTTTATGAATATTTGCACAAACACATCTACAGAATCTACCAGTAAATTATGAATTTTATTCATACTCAATATAACCAATTACTGTATGTGTTACTGAGATGGAGTGACTTCCTATGGGAGCAACTGTAATTGTTTTTCCTGCATGTAATGTAGGAAGTTCAAACCTACAGATATGGCACAGGCAACATAGAAATTGTCAATTTGCAACATAACCCTAAGCACACGTAATACTATTACTGGCTTTGCTGGAAGTTTCTTGTACCATATACATGTACTTTCACACTTCTGCTCCAGTGCAAGTATGCAGTATGTTGGTACAAACAGATAAATTCCTGAGTATTGATCCCATTAAATGTGAGCAGCCACATACAAGTTCATTATATATAGTGCTGTGGAACAATGATGGCACAGAGAAACATGCTGTTAGGATTCCATTCATGGGGCAAGGGAATTCGAACAAAATTTGAATCAGATGGAAGTGTGAAGTTCTTGTCACCTTGACACGGTTGCAAACTTTTGTGCTGTGGTGTAGCTTAAATCAAAACTTGGCCCCAAGTTCAAATTACCTAGACAGAGTTAATCCAACCTAACAAAACAGCACAAGTTTGTATAAATGGGAACAAGAAGAAAGAAAAGAGAATCATGATTCTCTTTCCTTCTATGAAAAACAAAACAGAACTGAACTCCTGAAAAATTCTTACCTATGTCCCTAGAGGTACAAGGAAAACATTGTGAGTGGTAGAATGGAGAGATGTTCTCTTGATAAAGTGATGCAATTAGCAATGCCAGAAAAATGAAAGTCCTATGGAAATATGGAGTTTGGCATTATATCTCTCCTTACTACTGCCCAGATAGCAAAGTCATGCATGGAGAACACATTCATACACAGACACACACACGCACACTCACATACTCATATTTCTGCTATTGCACTGCTAGGCGAAAAGATGATTGGAATAGAACCGGTATTTTTGCATGGCTCCAAGCAATTCACACTATGCAACCTATGGCATCTTACATTTATTCATTAGAGACCTGTTTGCAGTTGACCAAAGTGATATTCAGCTAATTCTAAAAGCATGATTCCATTACTAATTGAGTATTTATTGATTTTTGGTAAGATCAAATATTTTTTTTATTGTTTTGGCCTTTGCTCACAGAATATGACTTCAAAGTAATGCAGCTTTATTACATACCAAACCCAACACAATCACGTGTCGATTGAAAGTACGTGAGAATTGAATGTAGCACCAAACCAACATACGTAAAGAGGCACAGGTTGATTTCCACTCGACTTGAAAAGCAGATCTCAGTACTAAGTCAACTTGGCTGATTTTTGGTTTTTGATGTTTTCTGAGAGTGTTTCTTTTGTTTGTTTTTTTAAGGGAATTGAACTGAAAGTCTAGAAGCACAATATATCATATATATATATATATATATATTTTTTTTTTTTTTTTTTTTTTTCATGAGCAGTGTTTCAAAAACCAATTAAACCATCACATCACATGCTATCATGATGTTGATGTTGCATTGGAATAAAATTGTTCTCTATGACAGCCTATCCTGCATGCGTTACACAGAACATGCAAGTTCCACTTCCACACTGTCATAATTCTTCTTCACTGTCATAATTTTCTTTGGTGCCATACCAGTGAACCTGAGTGAACACATAAATGTGTTTTACAACTTAAATAAGGCTTTTTCCATATGCTTCTTTTTCATTCAGCCCATCTTTACTTGAACTTCAACTCCTTTCTATTATCTATATCAGCTGCTAAGGATCAACAAGATTATCGCTGAATGCATGTCCACACGTATTGATCACAGCAGGACACGTCCAAGCAGCTTTTCCAACATTTTTGCAGTCAGATTGTCAGGACTGTGAAACCTGCGTTGTGACGCAACCATGAAGTACACCACCACGTCGAGACCCGGAGGATCTGTACTGTATGTGAGCTGTCCTCAAAGAAACACGCCTGAGAAATCACCCCACTGGTGTGCCGCATGTGCCACACTTCAGGTTGCAGATTTGGTGAACTCATGAGAGGCAGACAGAAGCTCAGTCCGATAGTCATACAACGCCTGCCACTCCTTCTTGCTGTTGATGAGTTGATTGTTCTTGGCATGCTCGTAGGTAAACTTTGGAGTTTTCAGTTCATACCTGCATTAGAAATGAAAACACATTTAAAATGTCACACTTTCAAGAGAGGATAATATACCATCTTATAAAACAGGTTTCTCCACAACACTGACCATGAAGGAGAGATACCTTATACCATTGTACTATAATACAAAGACAGGCGTGACAATATTTTGACTATATATTACATAACAGAGACCACTGCCTGTGATCCATGGTACTAACCATTCTAGATTTCAAATTACACATTTGATCAATAGTATTGAAAGAATTCCGCGGGTGCATTGAAAATGCACATGTAAATAGTGGATATTCAATTGTTGCTAACGAGAAAGCAGGCATTGATAAAATCACTCTTGGCTGGGGTTGAGAGTTAAAAGAAAAGAAAATATAATAATGATGATAACGAAATAAGGCAAAAAAAAAATAACTAAAGGGACAGCTATTCTTCTAAAAAGATGAGAACATAACTAGAAGTAACTACAAATACCATGTGTCCTCTTCATTGATCTTTGATATCAGTGATGTAATAATTTTTTTGAGAGGATAATCTTCTTTAACCAATACATTTTACAGCACAGCAGTTCTGTGTAATGGCACCACAAGCAACCAGCACGTACAATAAAAACAAATTGAGTAAAATGTTTCCAAGTTCTCACCATTTTGGGGTTGGTCCCCGGATCCGCTCAAGCTCGTCCTGGCGCTTGGTCTCCAGGATCCGCTGCTCCTCGAGTCGCAGCCGCTCCATGCGCAGCTTGGCCAGCTCGTACTCAAAGGGAGATGCCACCACCTTTTGATCGACAAACTGCTGTGATGCCTGCACAGTGACAACAAATGAAGGAAAATAAACGTATGCAGCAATAGGCCCTATATGATGTAGAAAGAAAATAACATGATACTTCCTGTATCTTTCTGTAGATGACATATCATTTTTTTCTGTTTCTGAAGCATACAATTCCATTTCATCAAACGTAACAGTGTTACAATAGTCATAACATTAGAAAAATCCATAGTACTTTTGGTTATATGTAAGGCACCTTTTTTACACAAAATGAAGCAAAAATTTTAATACAAGCTATTTTGCATAGTAATAAAATGTTTGATAATTAATCACAAAATGTTAAATCTACACTTTGGCGTAATCAATGAAAGAACACAATGTCTTTTTATGTTGCGGTACATTAGAAAGTACTCCAGTTTAATGTAGCAATATGTACAACTGTAATGGGGTAGATGACAAACTGAATACTATTCTATCGGTTGGATTTAAACTAGAAGTGATAAAAGGAATACTAATAATGTAACTTTCCCGCATTTATGACATGCTGACTGAGCTTTTACAAAATTTTGCACATGTATAAATTAGGAAAGTATGCAAAAACAGCACCTTAGGAGCAAGATTGCAATAAAGAATACACTAAATATACCTAAACCTGTGCCACAGTGTGTCATACTGTGTGTCATGATATGGTACAGTCTCACATGCTACAATGGCATGGTGCATTCTGGCATACAAATGTGTATTTCCATTAATTGACTCCAGACACAGTTATCTACCAGATAAAATGCAGAGCTGCAGATATTTACAGCAGAAGGCAGTCGGACTCTGTCCAGCATCTAGCAAGTACAGGTCAACATGCATACATACTATGTACATGAAACAGAGACTCCAACCCCAAGCACCTTCTGATCTGGAGATTCTCCCGCCTGACACCCCTAGCAAACGGGATACTGCAACTTGTTGTGCGCGAAGCGCACATCATGAGCGCGAAGTTCCTTGCAGCTGGGGTCCAGGGCCCGCTTATACCTAAGGGCCCTGGCAGCTCTAGGGTTCTATTGATGCTTTCTCGTGCTATCTCAGGCTTATTTTCAACATATTATGATGACACTATTAAAGTAAGGAATCATTTCAAGCGTGAGACATACAGCCAGGGCGGGAGAAATTGAATCTCAAGCGGGAGAACGGGAGATTTTGCAAAAATGGGCTTTCGGCGGGAGATCTCCCGTTGAAAGCAGGAGAGTTGGAGTCTCTGCATGATATACAGTATGTAGGCCATCGTCTTTATGATAAATTGGCCATACTCTCACCTTCAAGTAACTGTAGTCTCTGGTTGCCTTCATCTGTGGATCTTGCAGAGTTTGACTTTCTTGCATTCTCCTCTGTGAAGTTCTTAGCCTCCCTGAGGCACTAGCTGGTTTGCGGCCCACATCACTCATTACACTCCTACTTGTGCGGTCCCTCACAGCCTGCGCAGCTGTCTCCAGGGGTGGGGCCATGGTTAGGGTCTCCATAATCGCGGGCACTTCTCCCAAGGTCACTGGAAAGTATTGCTTAGCCTCATCGTCCAGCATGATATTTGACGCAACTTTCCGCTGAGCCATTTCAGTGCCGAGTACCCCGGTGGTGCGGTTGACCAGGGAGACCGTGTGCTCCTTTGCGCCGAGACTACTGAAGACTGGATAGTCAGAGTCCCTTGTAAGGTGTACAGGTTCAACGTACCACTGAGATTTTGTCTTTCTTTGCGACTTGCCAGCAAAATTCTGCTCCATTTCTTCAAGTTCAAGGGTGTCTGCATCAATTAGACGCTGCAGTTCTTCTTCAAAGGTGTCTTCTAAACTGAGCTCATCATCATCCCGCTGTTTTTTCTGTGCATTAGTCTTCTTATCACTGAAACTCACACTCTTGCTGAGGCTTTTATTCAAACTGCTGTTCAGACTCCTGAGGTCAAGGCTCAGCTCAGAATTCTTGGCACGCAAGTTTTCCTGAACTTCCGCATAGGGATTTTCCGGAGAGGGACTCCGCCATGATTGCTTCGTCTCTGCCAGAGATTGATGCCCAGTCCATTCACCAGGAGAGTTACGTAGAATGGAGTTTCTCACATCGGTATGATATAGGGTTGTTTGAGATAGATTCCTTGTACTCAGCGTCCGTTGAGAGTTTGAAAGGAACGTCGAATCCTTGTCTCTATGATGAAGAAAAGTAACACAAAACAAGAAAATATTAGTATGACACTGTATAGGTAATTTATGATGTATCATTCATGCGTATGTGCCTGCCAACTATAGCAATGACCCGCATAAACTCTACATAAACTAGTGAGGTATCCGCACATCGCCAGGGGCCCTAAATCCGCCACCCTGCGTAAAATTGCTACAAGCGTACTGAACAAAAATGTGAGCATGGAACTGTGTGCAGTATGCTTGCAACTTTGCAGGGTTATTACCACAACCAAGCAAACTGAGGTGACAGCTGGTCATATTTTCTTTAAAATATAAGTTTATACAAGGAATATGTAACTTAATAAGTGTTGGTATCATGCTGATGGTCCCCCACACACATCTTTTAGATCTTCTAGGTTTTAATATATATACATGTATGTGTGCACTAGATTTTTCCGCATATCGGTGCAGGATGGCAAGGTACGGACCCCTTCCTATCCTGCTTAGTCCAGTAAAATGAGTTTGATGATGATACTATTTAAAAAAAAAAAAAAAAAAAAAGGAAAAAAAAATCCAGTATCGACCACTGAACTTGTGGTTTGATTGGAATTTATTCTAAAGTGCTCTATGTGAGCAGAATTTCATAGAATGTACTGTGACTGAAATATGCACAAATTTTGGGTTCTACATGTAGACTAGACTTGGATCGAGACACAGTATAGGCTAGCATCAGTAGGACTAACTGCACCAGCTACCCCAACACGTACTGGTTACAGCGCCCCGGGGTTACAGTAACACATCGACGCTGTACATTGAAACCGACACCCCTCTATTGCGCGTAAAGAACGAACATTCACGCGTGAGACTACATGCAGTGGTTTTGCATTCTTCACTCTCAGTCTCAGCAGAGGATGACAACTTGTCAGGCTCAGGCCTGACAACTTTCATCAAAGGTCATGAAACGGAGCTCAGCACTAGCTACCACCACAAATAGACCAATGCAATTAAAATAGCTACATATGTCCAATGATACCAATATCTATCTCTTCACGGTGGGCTTCTCATCTGACCTTGGGACATGTATAATGGTCAGCGGGGAACTGACCATACATGTCCCAATGTCAGATAAGAAGCCCACTGTGAAGAGACAGATACATCAGGGGTGTATTCAGGATTTTTTTCTGGGGGGTCGTAATAAAAATTTTTTGGACCTTTACCTTTGCGAGGGAGCGGAGCGACCGAGCGGGGGGAGGGTGTGGGAGGGGGGTGTCCCCCCTCCGACGGTAGGGGGTTTCTGAATTCTATATCTTAAAATGGGGCCACTTGGTGCATACAAAAGTGACTTTTTCGGCATGGCAGTGCGGCTTAGAAATAAGGTAAATTATGGCATATTAAAACTAAGTTATGAAATTTACGAGGTTGTTGACAATTTGCTGGAACACCGGTCACTTTTTTTTCCCTGTTGTAATTCAAGTTAGGCCTAGATTTCTATATAGAGTAAAAAGCCCTCAAAAAACAAAAATGTCTTTTACAAAAAGTGGACCTTTTGAAAATTTGGGGGGGGGGGGTCGTACGACCCTCCCGACCCCCCCCCCCCCCCCCTTGCATACACCCATGTACATTGTACCTGCATGCTGCATCCCATCGGTCTAACGTTACATTCTATGTCACAAGCTGCAGCCTACGTCCTCCGCCAATCCGGCTCGCCGCAGTAGCTGCGGGCTTTTCCTACCTAGCGACCGTACAAAGTTCGACTGCCCTATGCTATGTGAGCAATTTTCACAGTAAATACCGCCATCAAAACCTGCACGAATAGATGGAATCTTCAAGGATGCATTCACGTACCTTATAGGAGTTCTCCGACCATGCAAAATGAAGTATTTATCAGGATTTTGATCCATGTCGTGTATGATGACACAAAAATGTTAGAAACGCCAGACATGGACACCTGGAAACAAACGAGTAAGTAGCCGTAGTAGACGCTTTCGCTGTATTGTACCGTTAGCAACGCGCATGCGCACTAGACACAGTACGGCATGTGTGTGATGGCACACCGGCCAGGGAGCGGTGTATTTCTTCCCATTCGCCGCCAGCATGCATGCATGCAGCAGATCCACCGTCGCGTGCATCGATACTCGCAAAGCTATATACATAATTATTATAAAATAACGATAGTAACATTGGTACATAGTAGGTAGTTATGTTGCGTGTTGGCACTTAGTAACCCCCCCCCCCCCGCTGAAAAAATAAAAATAAACAACAACACCAACACCACCACCACCACCACCAACAACAACAACAACAATAACAACAACAACGAATTAGAGATGGTATAAAACTATACAATTTAATGTAACTCTACGTTTCTTTCACTTTATCATTTTGTTCTCTCTTTCACTCAAACAAGAATTTCAGTATTCTCACACTGTTTTTCCCGCTGATTAAAGTACATTGTATAAAAAATTTACAAGTGCGATATCAAGATATTTTTTCCCAGTCTGCATGAACAGATTTACAGTCCTAGACTAAACAAGCTGTTGTTATAACATGATAACACATGAATGGTCATCGAAATCTCTCATATATATATCATCATATCTAAAGCCTGCAGTCTGAAATTTACCTACATTTTACAATATAAGACATTCCCATTCCACAGTCTATAACAAATAGATATATTATCATTTGCACAGCACTGACCAACACACTCATAGACAGACAGACAGATAGATAGATAGATATATAGTAGATAGATAGATAGGGCCTATTGTCGATAATTATTTGAAAGAAATTATCGCCTATTCTAAAAAAAAAAGGACCCACTTGGCAATTTTAACAGCATAAATAGGGGAACACAATGTATTCGTATAATATTTCAAATAACTAGTAATGCCATTGCGTAAAGATGTTACAGTGAAATAACTTTAATGCTTCAATACCTGAAGTTGCATGAACTTCATCATACTTTGTGTGCACTTCATAGCAACATCTAAAATATCTGCATTAAGGGGGTATCTCACTGAGCGGCGAACGTTTGCGAACGTAGCGAATTTGGGAATTCGCCAGGGTTTGTAAACGGTTGCAAAAGGTTCGTTAACATTCGCAAGAAAGTTCGCAAACGGTTTTATTGTCGCAAACAGTTTTTCTTGTCGCAAAGAAATTTTGAACATGTTCAAAATTTCTTTGCGAACCTTTGCGAATTTGTATTTTCGCTAACGGTTGCAAACATTCGCAAACATTCGCAAAACACTCGTAAGAATTCGCAAACGGTCGTAATACGGTGTCGCTAACGTTTTTATATGATTCGCCACTGGTAGCGAACAAGTAACCACATGGTTCCTATATAAAAGCTTCTGAAACAGACAAGGTTCCTCTCTAAGAAAGTTCTTGAAGCTCTTGACATCTCCATCATGATTGTAATTGCTTCAAAAGCTTTTCATATTGACTAAAGTCTGTCCTCTGCAACAAGCACTCTCTGACTCTCTTTCTTTTCTTCTTCCTTTCTTGTTTTTCTTTATTTTATTTCTCTTATGCTGCACAACTCTCTAAAAAAGAAAGAGTGAAAATGTTCACTCTTGAAGGAGTGAATTACAGAAAAGAGTGAGTTTTGAGTGAAATTGGAGTGAATTTTGAGTGAAAATATCTATTTCACTCATTTTGGAGTGACCTCAGGGATCACTCGAAAATCTTGGAGTGATCCCTGAAGTCACTCCAAAATGAGTGAAAATGAACATTTTCAGTCCAAAATCACTCTAATTTCACTTGACACTCACTCTTTTCTGTTATTCACTTCTTCAAGAGTGAACATTTTCATTCTTTCTTTTTTAGAGAGAATAGCTGTAGCAGCAGCCTGACAAAGCAGCTCTTCAAGGATAGCAACACCTTGAGCCTCTTCTTGGCAGAAATTTATTTCCATATCCTGGAAATCCATCTTGAACGGTTGTCACAAGAGATCTGAATTCAGTGGAAGGTTTTATGTCGTTTTATGGGTCTTACTATACACAATCGCCTGGTACTTTTCTAGATCCAAGAACATTCGCAAAATTGTAGCAAAGGATTTGCAAACAGTTGCTAATATTTGCAAAACTGTCGCTAACATTTGCAAAATTGTCGCTAACATTTGCAAAATTGTCGCTAACATTTGCAAACATTCGCTAATAGTCGCCACCTGTGTTCGCAAACACTTTCGCAAACATTCGCTAAAGTGTTGCTAATTGTCGCTAAACATCGCTAAAAGTCGCTAACTGTCGCTAATGGCAGAAGCGAACTTTGATTTTTCGCAAACATTCGTCAGAAAAGTTGGCGAATCTCAAATTCGCTACGTTCGCAAACGTTCGCCGCTCAGTGAGATACCAGCTTTAGTGATAGGGAATAAGTGCAGTGAGTTTTTCCTTGCAAGATAAGGTTAAAATCAGTACACCCTCAAAACCATTGTCTGACCCGTTGTTTTATAACATCGCCAATCATCTGCAGCGGCAGCAGCAAAAAGGTTGTGGTATATCAGTAGTCTGTTAACCCTAATCCCACCGGGTTTTTTGAGAGACTTGAAACCACGGGGGAGGGGGGGGGGGAGGGGGGGAGGAGGGAGGGGGGAGGGGGTGCTTTTTTGCCCCCTTTCAGATCTCGATCGTGAATCCTCGCGAAAATTTGCGCTAAGGTAGAGGCCAATGTAATCTACAAGACTGTATAGTTAGGTTTTTCAAATTTTTATTCATGTATCTTATATTTATTAATCTACAGAAGAAGAAGAAGAAGAAGAATTTATGAACAAAATTTTTCTTTTGCCTAAAAATAAAAAAAAAATAAAGCTCCAAGACTTCTAATTTTTGGTGAACATATTCCTTTCAATATCCTCAACAATATTATATATATCATATATATATATATATATATATATATATATATATATATATATATATATATCATATATATCATCATCATATCATCAGATGCATTCTTACTCCAAACACCCAGAGTAAAACATGGGTATGGTGATCGTGCTTTTTCCGTTATCGGACCAAAATTGTGGAATCAGTTACCTCTTCAGTTAAGGGAACTGTCATCTACAGAGTCATTCAAATCCAAACTTAAAAACTTATCTGTTCCTTTCATACTGAGAACTGTAATTGCTGTATGTCATTAATATTGGATCAATATTGTATTTTCAATTGATATATGTTGTATTCTTTATTTGGTATATATTTGCTTTTGTTTACCATTTTCTTCTTTGTTGAAATGTTTGAATATGTATATGCATGTAAATATATGATTTTTTTTTTCATTTTTGAAGCGCCATGAGCACTGAAACGTGGACCTGTGCGCTATACAAGTAACCACTATTATATATATATATATATATATATATATATATATATATATATATATATATATATATATATATACATATATATATATATATATACATATATATGTATATATATATATATATTACTTCTTATGTATTTTATTGTTTATTGAATTTCTAATGTTCTATTGTTCTATTTCTTCTTTCTTATTTTTTGTTTTTGTTTTTTTCGTCAAAATTTGTCGCAGAAACTTTTTGAAGCATAATCAGGCTATCATTAATAAATCATTTTTTTTTTCAAAGGGGCGTGGCTTCAAAACGGTATACCGGGAGCGACGAATTTGGTCTCAGAAGTTGCGCGATATATACTTGAAAGAAAAAAGTCATAAAACGTCGCGGCGAGAGCATCACGCGGTGTGGAATAATCACGCGAAACGTCGGGGGAGGGGGCCAAAAGGCCCCCCCCCCCTACCCGTGGGAATAGGCAGGGTTAACCCGGTTTACTTAGTACCCTGTCCAAATTTGTCCAGGGTCTGGGCCGTCTTGAGCTTTAGCCGAGGTCGAGTTGTCTAGCCTCCGTGGGATTCCCCGCTCCGTTTGTATTTTTGTTTTTGTTTTTGTTTTTGTTTTTCTGCATTCGAAGAGCTGGCAGTGCATTGTTGTACAGCGGTACGGTACGTGCGTGGCTGTGGGCAATCGACACGGAGCTCTCGTGGAGCTACACCAGAAAACACAACCGTACCATACAGTTTCTTCGCGTTCTCTGTTAAATACTGACATTAATTTTGTTTCAGAGACAATGCCCTGGAGATACAAATCTACCTGAGTGGATCAGGCACGGCCACCATATGGCAATTTTATGTAGTCAGGAGTATGACAGAGAAGAACGCCAATCGTACAACTTACTGTGCGCTGATACGAGACGAAGAACATGATCAATGAATGGTGGTGAACTATGACATAGATTATACGTGGGCAACAGAGTTATTGGCCTCATTTATTGGATAATACTTCGAATCGTGTTGAGGTAAGTAGTGCTTCTTCTATTTTCTTGTTTTACAATGTCCATTTCAATCGTGACAATTTCCAATCAGTGCATACATTTTCAGTCATGCTATAAAAAAGGTTCTTATCGCAATGTACCACTCGAATTAGAAATATGCCCTTGCCTATCAGCCCATTAAATATCTCCTGTTAAAGTGAAAACATAGTTCTGATAGGCCTATATAAGGGTTTGAGAACCTGTCTTGGCACCATTTCATATTTACTTGCAATATATTGAAAGAGTCTCCCAAGAAACTTAATTGGCTGACGCGATTTAATTGCTATGGGATGATGATGAGTTGTTTCGGAGTATTTTGAGATCAAAAGTAAAAGTCGGTATACCGGCCGACCTTTTATATTCCAGAAGGATCCAGGTTAGCTCGGTCTCAGGGACAGCTCGGCCCTACCCCAGTCGTTTTTCCCCAACTGAAAATATATTTTTCACATATTTTTGAGTATTTTTTGAGTATTTTCTCTTAAACTGCATATTTTTGTGATTTTTTTGTGGAAAAATACTCTAAAAATAGCATGTTTTAGTCATATTTTTACAAAATACTCTGAAAATAGCATATTTTGAGGGTATTTTTTTAAAATACGTGTACTCTGAAAATAGCGTATTTTGAGGGTATTTTTTCGAGTCTTGAGATGAGACGAATATTTTTTCTCTATTTTTCATCTTCACTATAAACGTTCTGCATGGTCACTTTGTAAAAATACTTTAAAATAGGATATTTTCGGGGTATTATCAAATTTGAAATACTATTGATATTTTTTTCCGTATTTTTCAGCTTAATTATTGAAAAAAAAATTAATAAAGCACCAAAATGTGCTTTAAAATTAAAAATCTGGTAAAATTGTGGTAAAAGGGTCAATCCACGTCAAATCATGCAATTTTCAGAAAAGTTGTCACCCGACCCTCTCCGATTTTCTTTAAAATCGCACCAAATGTTCCCCAGAGTGTCTGACGGAAAATCCCAAAATATTTTGCCCCAAGGTCAATTGGTTGCTAAGATACAGCCTCACATAGCAACCAATGGGCATTCCAAAATATTAGTTAAAAGAAAATTAGGCATTTTTGATTGACTGTTTCAGTATGGATATTTATGCAGAAGTGTTCATTATCTGGAAATTGAGAGAACTTTATAGTCTTTGCAAGAAAAACTGACTGTGACGCGAAATTGACTTTTCGTTAACGTGCACGGGGTCACCGAAAATGGTGTTGAATGTTAATTTCGAAAATTTCAATGTATATTTAGAGGCTAATATCTTCCACATTTCATCACCTTAGGTTCCAAAATATTATGCTGTTGAAGGCTTTGACTTGCTCAGTAATTTTGAAAAAAATCAACGGATTCGTGCCCACCGTTTTTACGGAGAGCGCCCTCAAAGTTGACAAAAATGAAAAATGTGCCAAATTCAAGGTCACAGATCACCCTTCGTCCCACCTAAGAATGGCATCAATTTTTGTGTATTGATAGACATTTACCTATATTATCTTGGGTTACCAAAGAAATTTTGCTACCAAAATGTTCAATGGCAAATTTACCCCACTGAAAATGGTCGTAAACGACCAATTTCCCTGTAATATCACATATTGGGTTTAGAGGACATTTCAAATGTCCCCGCTTTCAAGATGAAAAGCCCTAGCCCTGTGATATTTGCTGTAGGGGTAGTCTGTTATACATATTTTAGTAATATATACCACAAAACACTTTTATTACATAATAACAACCTTGAAATTTAATCCAAAAATTTGAGGAAAACAATAAATCGCTCCATTTTCCTCATTGCACTGCATGTAATATGTGTTTTGAAAGACTTTTCACATAACAATATTTTACGAATTATGACAGCTGACAGCCTACCATATTAAGGTTATAAACTATTTGTGTTCTTCTTTCAGATTTAATGTTTAATGTGATCATGAATGTTATACCCTTGACCTTGAAGAGCTTCTAAAAATAGCTGTAAATTTGTTAACTACAAATTACACACACGACAGGTGTTATATGGCATAACATACTAGTGATTCTTTCACAAACGCAAAAAAGTTTTTATGGTGTAAATGTTATATACTGGAATTAATCTATACGTGCTTGCAAGATAAGTTACAATTAATCACTTTGTTCTGACAATGACCCTCAAGTTATGACCTTCAAAATCATGAGAAATGCCAATTCCTGCCCATAAAGACCTGTATTAATTTTAGGTACGTTATTATTACAGACATTGCGCCCAACATAATCATAAGATTCTTATTCTAGCCTGTGAAACGCACATTAAAAGCACTTTGAGTCTTCTTTTTGGGGATATTTGTTCTGTAACTTATGACAATTACATAATCATTTCAATTCTTATGTATTTTCTTGTTTTTGGAATTTGTTATGTATTTCTTTGTTTTTTATTTCTTACAGCATTTGTGTGTTTTTTGGGGTTTTTTTTGGATATTGTCACAGCCCACTTTTTCTACCATAATTAGAATAGAATTAATCAATCAAAGTGATAGATAGTAAAAATGGTCAAGTTCTTATGAGTTTCATCACAAAGCACTGTTTTCCATAGGAAATGTACACAAAATCACAAAATGTTACTGTCCCCTTTTTTTATTGAAATTGAGGGTCATTTTCAGAACAAAGTAATAAATTGTAACATATCTTGCAAGCACATATAGATTAATTCCAGTATATAACATTTACACTATAAAAAGCTTTTGTGTTTGTGGAAGAATCACAAGGATATCATGCCAAAAAACACCTGTCATGTGTGAAATTTTGTTGTTAATAAATTTACAGCTATTTTCAGAAGCACTTCAAGGTCAAAGGTATAACATTCATGATCAAAGTGACACTAAATCTGAAAGAAGAACACAAATAGTTTAGAACATTAATATGGCAGGTTGTCAGCTTTCATAATTCTTGAAATATAGCTCTGTGAAAAGTCTTTCAAAACACATATTACATGCAGTTCAATGAGGAAAATGGAGCGATTTATTGTTTTTATCAAATTTCTGGATTAAATTTCAAGGTCGTTATCATGTAGAAAAAGTGTTTTGTGGTATATATTACTAAAATATGCATAACAGACTATCCCTACTGCAAATATCACAGGGCTACTGCTTTTCATCTTGAAAGCGGGGACATTTGAAATATCCTCTAAACCCAATATGTGATATTACATGGGAATTTGGTCATTTACGACCATTTTCAGTGGGGTAAATTTGCCATTGAACATTTTGGTAGCAAAATTTCTTTGATAACCCAAGATAATATAGGTAAATGTCTATCAATACACAAAAATTGATGCCATTCCTAGGTGGGACGAAGGGTGATCCGTGACCTTGAATTTGGCACATTTTTCATTTTTGTCAACTTTGAGGGCGCTCTTCGTAAAGACGGTGGGTAAAAATCTGCTGATTTTTTTCAAAATTACTGAGTAAGTCAAAGCCTTTAACAGCATGATATTTTGGAACCTAAGGTGATGAAATTTGGAAGATATTAGCCTCTAAATATGCTTTAAAACTTTCGAAATTAGCATTTAACACCATTTTCGGTGACCTCGTGCACGTTAACGAAAAGTCAATTTCGCGTCACAGTCAGTTTTTCTTGCAAAGACCATAAAGTTCTCTCAATTTCCAGATAATTAAGACTTTTGCATAAATATCCATGCTACCACAATCAATCAAAAATGCCTAATTTTCTTTTAACTAATTTTTTGGAATGCGCATCGGTTGCTATGTGAGGCTGTATCTTAGCAACCAATTGACCTTGGGGCAAAATATTTTGGGATTTTCCGTCAGACACTTTGGGGAACATTTGGTGCGATTTTAAAGAAAATCGGAGGGGGTCGGGTGACAAGCACTGGATGATTTGACATGGATTGACCCAAAAGTGAATTCAGCTGGTACAAATTGAAGTTAGTTGACATTTCAACTAGCTAACTATTATGTGGACCAGGTATGTATAAAGCTCTTGTGCGTGTTTGTGTGTGTGGCAGAGTAAGGAGGCATAAATACGTGTAAATTCTATGTGTGTGTGTGTGTGTGTGTGTGTGTTTGTGCCTGTGTGTAATTTGTGTGTAAACAGTTTGTTGACACTTGAAAGCTATGTACCTGACTGGGCTTGCGTACCAGGTCATTCCAGATTAAAACCCATTAACCATAATACCAGTTGGTTTTTACTGGTTTCTACTGGTCATGCATATTCATAAGCTGTTCAAATTCTCTCCGAATGGAAAAAGAAAAATACAGTTTTAGTTGTTTTTATGATTACAATAAGCTTTGAACTGCGTTAAAAAGTTTGCTCAATATCATTGTTGTATCATTCATTTTAGTTATGAGGAGGTATTTTCATTGTTCAATATCAAAAGTGTAATTTACTTGGTAACCATGCCTTCAAACATTATAACTAAATGGCCCTATACCGGGTGTCCCAAAAAAAAGCGGAACGGTGGATTTTCAGTACCTTGCGTTTTAAAAGTGATATATTTTTTGACATCATTAGAAAGAGCATCTTCCGGAGAAGACCATGATACCAAAATCATTAAATTTGGTTCAGTACTTTTTATGCTACCCCAATTTCTGTAAATGCAGTAATTTTCAATTTTTTGCGACTTATGAGATAATAATTTGGATGCGACACGCGTTCCATACGGTGAATTGTGTAAGCTCGTTGATCCATGTTAACAAAAGATAACGCTTTCATATTGGGAGCGCGCGCACACACACACAGAGAGACACACACACACACACTGGCCTGTGCCCAATGCGAAAGCTGTATCTTTTGTTGACATGGATCACCGAGCTTACACAATATTCACCGTATGGATCGCGTGTCGCACTCAAATTATTATCTCATAAGTCGCAAAAATCCGGTGAAATTTGACAATGACTGCATTTTCAGAAATTGGCGTAGCATAAAAAGTACTAAACCAAATTTAATGATTTTGGTATTGAATAGTCGAAGAATGGAACCCGAGTTTAGCCCAGCCGTGGATTGAGATAGTTAAGCCGTGAAGCTTGTTTATTCGATCTGTGAATAGATCAAAACCGTAAACAAAGAAAAATATTAGCACCTTGTTGCTAATACACATGCAGTAACTTGGACATGTGAATCACATGTAATACTCAGGCATGCCTTGTACACTGAACTTGGACTTCTGAATCACATGTACATTATTCATGCACGTCTTGTACACTATACATTTGTATATGATTAAATCTTTGCATTGCCTGACATGCATATAGATTCAAAAGCTTCTCTTGTTGTCACTGTCTCTTATTACCTTCATAGTATATTGTACGTGTATTGTACATGTACACTTCACCTGGATTTATACCTGTCACATATTGAAAAGCGACTAATAAATCACCATGTTTCTGTTACATAGGGAATATCAATTGAACATGCACATTTAATGCTTGGAGTTTGCTACTATACACTTGTATGCTAGATGTATGCTTGCTGTATGTGGGAGTTTGCTACTACAAAGTACACTTGTATGCCAACATTACAGATTCTTTCTGTCTTATTGAATGAGCTTTAATACACTGACTCATTGTGCTCATTTACTGTGTACACATGCAGATTAATCTGAGCACTTTATTTTGCACTCTTGCACTGTACTTAGCCGTGTTGTGCATATCCTGTCTAATTTGTACTTCTGCACAAACATGTAATTTTGTACAAATACAACATGTGTTATCACCCCTTTAACTCTCAGTGACTTTGCTTCATACACTTGCAGTCACAAATCATACGGATATGAAACAGAACTTACACTGTACATACAACTGTATGTGAAAGTCAAACCACCTGTACTTATTCTTACATGTTATATGTCAAACATCACTTGCATCTACACTCTGATTGTACTGTAGACACTCATAATCTCACTTTGAGCTCGGTAATTGATGCTGAATATACTCAATGTAACACCTTACAACGAATCTACAACCTGCATTTCTGTATTTGCTTAGCACTATATTGTACACTCAACATTGTTACCTCCATACCATGGATTCTAGTTCCACTCCAGAAATGCAAATTAAACCTTACAGCACACCACTGAGTAGATTCTTACACTTTAGATTCCACTTTAGGCGCTACAAACACTGTACGAACTGCTGCCATTAAACACAGTTCTGTAATAACCTTGCAATTTGTCTTGCCATACAAACACCCACACTGATGCATGTCGATAAATCATACACAAAGAACCTATTAACGTGTGGTGACCTTTTCCCACTACCAACTCTATTCACCAACAACTTTGTCTCTTTGAACATTATCGACATTTATATAACACTAAATCTGTCTTAATGTCAATTTCTGTCACAACTGCATCTTCACACAACCACCACGTCAGGTTGATGAAATGACATTACACATAGTTCATAAATTCCTGGCATTACATGCCTTGACATGAACGTGCATTACATGAACATGCACTAATGTTCACGTGCAATACCTGTGTAACCACGTACGTACCACGTTGCAACTCACCAGTACGCATGCAACAAATTCAACACTGTAACTGAGTTCAAATGAGTTCATAAGTTCGCTCAAGCATACTCTTATTTGCTTTCTTTCAGTTTTTAATGTTCATTTCACACTTTCCGGTATTTACTTACTCCTGTAGCGGGACTAAACTTGACTTGCATGAGTCTTCTGCAGAAACGGGCGAGTCAGCATTCGCATCCCATAACGCGACCAGTCTTCACGTTGACACGGTCAGCTGCTAACTAACTGAATGGCACAACCAAATTAGAAACTGCGCGAAACGTGACAAATGACAACTTTCACTCACTGCGCATGTCGTCTATGGTGTCCTCAAATCACAAATGAGGCAAACTCAAACGCAAACTTTCCTAACCAGAATCAAAACCTGCTTCGCTCCGCAAGACATCCTCCCCACCCAATGAGGAAATCTCTCCTCATGATCGCTTTAACACTGAATTTATCACAAACAAATCACTCGTCGTCTCCCTCAGCTGGGTAGATCACCGCGATCTTCGTAACTGGACGTCGATACTCAGCAGTTGGCGTTTTCACCTTCACATTGCGCACCTTACCATCCGGTCCCGGGTAGACTTGGATAACGCGGGCGATGGTCCATTTCCCTCGAACCGCGTTCGCGTCCGCCATCATCGCGACGTCGTCGACACGTACGTTGCGGCGATCGACGTGCCATTTCTGTCGCGGTGCTAACAACGGAAGAACGTCTCTCGTCCAGCGATGCCAGAATGTGTCGACAATTCTCTGAATGAATTCGACACGATGCCTCGGATTTCTCGTTTCCCGGAACGGCCCTTGAGCGACGTCGCTAGATGCACGCCCCAACAGCATGTCATTGGGACATAGGTAGTTGCCGTCATCGGGTTCGGTCGGAATCCTGCCAATCGGTCGCTGATTCACAAGGTTGGCGACCTCCAGCAGGCACGTATACAGCTCGAACGGTGTTAAGATCTGCTCCCCAATTGCCCTCTTCAGAGCATACTTGCAGCTTTTAACCAGCGACTCTGCACTGCCATTCTGATGGGGGGCAGCGGGTGTCGTGAATGTCCATTCCGTGCCTTTCTCTGCACAGAATTCTCGTAGCTTCTCTTTAGACCAGCCTCTTACCATGTCTCGTAGTTCACGCTGTGCACCAATGAACTGAGTTCCATTGTCGCTTAGGATTTTCCCTGGCTGGCCCCTTATAGCGAAGAATCGCCGCAGCACTTGCAGGAATTCCATCGTGGAACAGTCTGTTGCAAGCTCAAGGTGGACGGCTCTTGAGTTTAAGCATGTGAACAGGACTCCGTAGTTTTTTGCAGTCTTGTTACGTCCTACCCTCACTTGGAAAGGACCAAAATAGTCACATGCCGTGTAGTGAAATGGCGGCGTATGTGGAGATAGCCTCTCGGTAGGCAGGTCTGCCATTTCCTGGGTCTCAGTCTTGTGGTCGAATGCTCGGCAAACTGTACATCTGAACTTAACTGTTTTTGCCAAATTATGCCCTTTCAGAATCCAGAATCTGCGTCGAGCCTTAGCAGTCGTTACAGCCACTCCATTGTGACCGCTCTCATGGAAATGCCGTGTAATCAGGGTAGATATCCAATGCCCGTATGGAAGTAGCACTGGATGTCTCATTTCAAATGACATTTCAGCCTTGTCTACTCTGCCCCCTACTCTGATTATGCCTGTTTCGTCTGTGTATGGGCTGAGGGCCTTTAATTCTCCCTTGACGACTCTGGCCTTCAATGACTGCTGGGCTTTCTGGATCAGGAAATTCTCTCCCTTCTGCAGGTCATCAGGTGTCAAAGTGCAATCTGTGTCTTTCTCACTCTCGTCAGTTTCTCCTTTGCACTTTGCTTTCAGCTTTCTCAGGAACCTCAGCACATATGACGTCACCCGGATCAACTTTCTCCAGCTGGAGAATTTGGCACAGTCTATAACATCCTCATCTGGTGGTTGGGTGATGTTTAGAACTGACTGATCCTTTCTCATTTCCTTCTCCATTTCAGGCATCTTTTCCTCTGCCTTGCCTTCTTCAGGCCAGTCTGACATAGGCTCACGAAGGAAGTCAGGTCCGTGTTGCCATCTGGCGGTCAGCTGATCTGCATCTAGCCCTCTCGACAGGTCATCTGCTACGTTCACCTCTCCGGGGATATGACGCCACTTACTCGGATCAGTAGCAGTCTGGATTTCACCAACTCGGACAGCGACAAACATCTTGTAACTCCTGGCCTTACTCTTTATCCAAGATAGTGTTATCATGCTGTCAGTCATGAAGATAACATTGGCCAGCTCCATTGATATCTCAGTTCTGATTGCTGTGTACAACCTGCTTGCAAGTACCGCTGCTTGTAGTTCAAGCATTGGGATAGTCAACTGTTTCAGCGGTGCCACCCTAGACTTTGCTGTCACAAACCGCACCTCGTACCTCGCCTCGTCTACCTCCCATCTGAGATACGCACATGCTCCGAATGCCTCCATAGATGCATCACAGAAAATGCAAAGAGTTGGCTTGCCTCTGGCGTGAGCTGGTGTCAGACATCTCTCAAATCTGACATTTGTCAGCTTTTCCATTTCATGGAACAGCTTTCTCCATTCTGTCTGACTCTCCTCGGGTAGTTCATCATCCCAGTTCAAGCCTTTCTCCCATAGCCTCTGCAGTCCGATCTTTGCTCGTATCACTATGGGGTTTGCAAATCCAATGGGATCGAAGATACGTGCAACTTGGCTAAGGATGCTCCTCTTTGTCATCTTGATTGCTTGAATTGCATCCTCATTCAGTTTGACTTTGTATGAGAATGTGTCTGAGTCATTTTCCCATACCACACCCAAGACTTTCTCATCAGTGATCGTCTTCAGTAATTTGGGCTTTTTGTCATTCCCATCATGTTCTCTGGAGAGCTCCTTGTTTGATCTCCATCCCTTTACTTTGAACCCTCCATCAGCCAGTACTTTATCGATGCTTCTGCTCAGCTCCTCTGCCTCTGTCACTGTCGGCACCGATGCACAGATGTCATCCATGTAAGTATCAAGCATGATGGTTGATGCTGCTTTCGGAAACATCTTAGCGCCTTCCTCCGCTGTCTTCCGCAATGCCGTCTGTGCCATAGCTGGGGATGGCTTATCACCGAAAGTGACAACTCTCATGATATAGACATCTGGCTGCTTATCCTGGTTCAAGTTCCTCCACAGAAAGCGGTGGACGTGCTGGTCCCTTTCAGGTATCATCACTCTGTGGTACATCTTGGATATATCTGCGCAGAGTGCCACCTCGTGTTCCCTGAATCTCATCAGTACACCAAACAGTCTGTTCAGCAGATCGGGACCCTTCATCCAGTAGTCGTTAAGCGAGTGTCCCTGGTAGGAGGCGGATGAGTTGAATACGATTCGGATGGGGGTACTCTGCTTCTCCGGTCGAACGACCGCATGATGCGCAATGTAGTGCACTGGGCCTTCATACGATCGCACTTCATCCTTTGACAGCTTTCTGGCAAATTTCATTTCAACCATCTCCTGGATCTGTCTGTCATATGCGTCTGCATGGTTGGGATTTTTTGCCAGTTTCCTCTCAGTAGCATATAGCATTCTCTCAGCCTGGGCCTTGTTATCCGGCAGAAGATCCGGCTCCTTTTGCCATGGATAGGGAACGAGCCACTGCTTGCCGACCTTCTGACAGGAATCACTGATTAGCTTACTCTCATCCATTTCCTGTCTACTCAGTCCGTCTGGTTGGTACTGGCTGGGACTATGACAAACTCCCATCGACTCTGTTGTCCAAAAATCTTTCAAGTCCACAGCATCTGTAACCATCACATTCAAAACTGTGCTTTTGGCAGCCTGATGATCCGGGTCAGCTCCAAATACCACCCATCCCAGGGGGGTATGTCTGGCTACCAAATTTCCTTTCTGCCTCGTTTCTCCTGTGTGCAGCTTAGCATGATCAATTCCAACCAAGACATCAATCGATCCGCTGCTACGATGTAGACAGTTCTGTCCCAGGTTGAATGTCTTGCACAAGTCATCTGTCTGGACTTGTACTATGTCATCATTGATGGAATCCAGTCCGACAGCCGACACTCTGTACACTCTGTTGTCATCGAGAGATCGCAGTCTTAATCGGTAGATCTTCGTCTGGACCTCTTCAGTGACACAGCCAACTTTCGTGATGTTGATGGATATCGGCTTTCCCTTTAATCCTAGGTTTTCTGCAACTGATCGTCTGACAAGGCTAATTTGTGCACCAGAATCCAGTAGACAGTTAGCTGAGTAGCTCTGGTCCTTGGAACCCATCATAGTAACTGTCACAACAGGCAGAAGGGCTGTTTTCCCTGAAACACTTGCCACTATCTCACGGGCTATTTCTTTGTGCAGCAGAGGATGATGAAAGGATGTGCACTGTTCTCCGTTCAATTTCTCTGTGCACCTCTTCCGTCGCTTGCAAGTTTTCATGTTGTGATCCCTGCCTGCTCTCTTCAAGCAACTGTAGCATGCATGATTGTCTTTCATCATTTGGAACCTCTCGGGCTGACTCTTTGACAGAAGCTTCTTACACTGGTCTACCCAGTGATCAGATGATTTGCAAATCCAGCACTTGTGGTCCGCCTGTTTGCCTGACTTATCCTCTTCAGCAATGTGACTAACTGAAGCACTGGATCGTTTGTCTTTCTGTTGAGTGGAAGACCGTGCATCTCGAAGAGGGGCTGATGCTCTTAATCTCATCTTCATTTCCCCACTCATCCAGGTTCGCAGTGCCTCAAAGGTAGCCTCCTGTCTATCCCTCTGTAGATAGCGGAACCAAACCTTGCGATCATTGCTGGTCATCTTTCTTTCCACCAGTGCCAGCATATGGCTGTTATCCATATCTCCCGTTCTCCCCACTTCCTTCAGTGTGTTGTAACTTCTCATTACAATGTGCACAAGATCGCAGAATCTTGCATCATCTCCCTCTTTGAGTGGGGGGAACCGCTCCATTTCATCCACGATTACATCTGCTACGAGCCTTGGATCGCCGTATATGGAGTCCAGCAATGCCCATGCTTCATCATAGTCATTTCCTATCCCTCTGATTAGCTCCAAAGGCTTACCATGTAATGCTGTACGAAGGATGGCCATCGCGTCCCGTTTACTGTATCGGTCTATCAAATGGTGAAAGTCCGATTTGAACGTAGAGTACACTCTCACGTCTCCACTGAAATGTGGCAGTTTGGGCCGCTCTACCTGTACTCTGAATGCAGACTCTACTTGTGGACTGTTAGATTCATCTGGTCTTTCAGGTGAGGCTACATTGCTGCTATCATTTACAGCCGGTTGTGTCTCAGCTCTCTCAGATGCCTCACTTGCTTTTGCCTTGATGCAATCCTTCGCCTTTATCTGCATATCCATGAAATTTGACTGACACTCTTCCAACCAAGTGCCCTCTTTGAGAAACTGCTCGTCATCCTCGATGATCTCACAGTAGGCTTCATGTTTCTCCTCTAAGTCCTTATACGCTAACTCCAGACTCTGTAAGGACTCGGTGACCTCGTCAAGATTCCTGTTGCTGTCCAGCAATTTCTGCAAGGCATTCAATAATCGGGTCAGCTTTGCCTTGGCAGTCCTCCTCTTGATCTTGAGGTCCTTCTCTTTCTGTTCTGCACTCATGACTGCATGCAGTGTTCCCTCTGTCTCCTATTCCAGGTCAGCAAGGAATCGAATTTGATGAATAGTCGAAGAATGGAACCCGAGTTTAGCCCAGCCGTGGATTGAGATAGTTAAGCCGTGAAGCTTGTTTATTCGATCTGTGAATAGATCAAAACCGTAAACAAAGAAAAATATTAGCACCTTGTTGCTAATACACATGCAGTAACTTGGACATGTGAATCACATGTAATACTCAGGCATGCCTTGTACACTGAACTTGGACTTCTGAATCACATGTACATTATTCATGCACGTCTTGTACACTATACATTTGTATATGATTAAATCTTTGCATTGCCTGACATGCATATAGATTCAAAAACTTCTCTTGTTGTCACTGTCTCTTATTACCTTCATAGTATATTGTACGTGTATTGTACATGTACACTTCACCTGGATTTATACCTGTCACATATTGAAAAGCGACTAATAAATCACCATGTTTCTGTTACATAGGGAATATCAATTGAACATGCACATTTAATGCTTGGAGTTTGCTACTATACACTTGTATGCTAGATGTATGCTTGCTGTATGTGGGAGTTTGCTACTACAAAGTACACTTGTATGCCAACATTACAGATTCTTTCTGTCTTATTGAATGAGCTTTAATACACTGACTCATTGTGCTCATTTACTGTGTACACATGCAGATTAATCTGAGCACTTTATTTTGCACTCTTGCACTGTACTTAGCCGTGTTGTGCATATCCTGTCTAATTTGTACTTCTGCACAAACATGTAATTTTGTACAAATACAACATGTGTTATCACCCCTTTAACTCTCAGTGACTTTGCTTCATACACTTGCAGTCACAAATCATACGGATATGAAACAGAACTTACACTGTACATACAACTGTATGTGAAAGTCAAACCACCTGTACTTATTCTTACATGTTATATGTCAAACATCACTTGCATCTACACTCTGATTGTACTGTAGACACTCATAATCTCACTTTGAGCTCGGTAATTGATGCTGAATATACTCAATGTAACACCTTACAACGAATCTACAACCTGCATTTCTGTATTTGCTTAGCACTATATTGTACACTCAACATTGTTACCTCCATACCATGGATTCTAGTTCCACTCCAGAAATGCAAATTAAACCTTACAGCACACCACTGAGTAGATTCTTACACTTTAGATTCCACTTTAGGCGCTACAAACACTGTACGAACTGCTGCCATTAAACACAGTTCTGTAATAACCTTGCAATTTGTCTTGCCATACAAACACCCACACTGATGCATGTCGATAAATCATACACAAAGAACCTATTAACGTGTGGTGACCTTTTCCCACTACCAACTCTATTCACCAACAACTTTGTCTCTTTGAACATTATCGACATTTATATAACACTAAATCTGTCTTAATGTCAATTTCTGTCACAACTGCATCTTCACACAACCACCACGTCAGGTTGATGAAATGACATTACACATAGTTCATAAATTCCTGGCATTACATGCCTTGACATGAACGTGCATTACATGAACATGCACTAATGTTCACGTGCAATACCTGTGTAACCACGTACGTACCACGTTGCAACTCACCAGTACGCATGCAACAAATTCAACACTGTAACTGAGTTCAAATGAGTTCATAAGTTCGCTCAAGCATACTCTTATTTGCTTTCTTTCAGTTTTTAATGTTCATTTCACACTTTCCGGTATTTACTTACTCCTGTAGCGGGACTAAACTTGACTTGCATGAGTCTTCTGCAGAAACGGGCGAGTCAGCATTCGCATCCCATAACGCGACCAGTCTTCACGTTGACACGGTCAGCTGCTAACTAACTGAATGGCACAACCAAATTAGAAACTGCGCGAAACGTGACAAATGACAACTTTCACTCACTGCGCATGTCGTCTATGGTGTCCTCAAATCACAAATGAGGCAAACTCAAACGCAAACTTTCCTAACCAGAATCAAAACCTGCTTCGCTCCGCAAGACAGGTATCATAGTCTTCTGCGGAAGATGCTCTTTCTAATGATGTCAAAAGATATATAACTTTTAGACCGCAAGATACTGAAAATCCACCGTACTGCTTTTTTTGGGACACCCGGTATAAGTGAGTGTGATGTGTTTGGTACCAACTAGGTATAGGATGTAGATACATAGGTTACATAGGCCTGGGCTTCTATGACTAGCTGTAGGGTTATGTAATAATAATATGTGAAAGGTTAAGTTGGATATTGATAATTTCTTCACATACACAGAATGTATAATTATTCTATATACATTCTGGGATACGCGCAAAACATCTACATAATTCACGAAATTATTTATTTTGTCCAAACTCGAAAATGTAAAACAAAAATACTTGAAAAATATTTTTGCAGTATTTTTGTAGCCTCAAATCATAAAGGCAGTAAAATTAGCTAGAAAACATATTTTTACAGTATTTTTTTGCTGTAGCAGCACGATGTGACAAAAAAAAAATATTCACAAAATATGTTTTTAACATACAGTATTCGGTGTTTTAAAACTGTATGAAAAAAAATATATATATTTTCAAAGATATGTTTTTGAGGTGTTTTTTTTTTTCAATACAAAAATATCGTAAAAATATATTTTTAGGGTGATTTTTGAAATATTTTTATATTTTTGTGATTTTTTTTTCGAGCAGGGTATTTCTGACAATTTATACGCATTCAGTTCGTGATCGCCGTAGTCTATACACAGGCGCTTGTCTATAGGCGCATATTAATTTTGCATGTGAGCCAAAGAGGTTCCTTGATGCGCGCGTTGTTTCAACTCGGCCAATAACTCCAACCAGAGCCTTCTATTACCAAGGAGGTTCAAGAGAATGGAGTCACAACTGTTGTATTTCCTTTGAAGTCAGGTTCGATGCCGCCACTCGAAAGTATTTGAAGCATGTGGCAAACTGGATCTGCCGCGCAGATAGGAAGACAATTGACTCATGTCTCATTGCATAATCATCACCCACTTTCTAACGAAAATATGTCTTTGTGATGGTAATTACTTTTCGCCTTCCCTACTTGTAAAAGATAGGTGGTATATAATGGTAAAGACACGGGGATGCGCGAATAGAAATTGCGCAAAAAATGATGAAATGAAAATGAAAATTACTCGACTGGCCGTGCCCGGCCACTAATCTGATATATCTATTGATGTAGAATTATACTCGACGATTATCCCATATCAGTTTTATTTGGAGGAATTAAGTGGAAAAGTGATAAAACCGGCTTTCCGGGAGGGTACAGTTTTAAACACTTTCACATGATACAGCTCTGATTTACACTCTTGCACATATTTCTTGAAGGAATTGACCTTTGTTTAATGAGCTTTATTATTAAGTGAGATTTCATTTCATTTAATAGATAAGCAAGCAAAATATAGCCAACATTAAGTTAACGTTCACAATGAATCTTCAGATTGCTCAGCAAGACGGCGGCATCAAACCCCGTCACCAAAGGCACAGATGCACCTGTGGAATTCTTTTGTACATCAATATAAAAGCGAGAACTATAGTTGTCAAATATATATGAATAATTACAGCCAGTTGGAACTCCATCTCTTAAACCTCCTTGCTATTACAGAAGGCGGCTCTGACAGCAACCAGCCAGAACGAGAAGCGCTCCCATAGTACAACACTGTATAATCCAGAGGGACAACTCGGCCCCGCCGTCAAAACTAGGCCGAGTTGTCCCCGAGTCCGAGTTAGCCTGACCCCGATCGGGGAAGTTCTGAGATGCGAACATATTTGGTTATAAAATACAATATTTCGCATTTTCATCGTTACCCAACGAATATTTTGCCATTACAGCGTTATTCTACACATTTCTTAAGCATACATGTACGTTTTGGGGCTAAATTTGACAATTTTGCAGGCATACCAAAACTATGTTTTAATTGGCTTTAACTGCGACCAGTCCGATCAAATGCAAAGCGTTCGGGCTACTTAGTATATCTGTGTATACAAGGAGCGCCCGGGGTTACATTATGTAGCGCCCAATTCCTGAATGCTGCATATACTATCGCTTTTCTTCCCCTTCACTTCTCTTCTCTTCGTCGGGTACCCTCTTATTCTTATCCATTATTCTCTCCTTTTTTTTTTCTTTTTTTTTTTGGTCCGTTTGTATTCGACCTTGCGTTGTCCGTTTCGGTCAAATGACATTCAAAATACTTGAAAGTTTTACATCATGAGTTATTCTCATAATTATGTAGATGTCTATATCATTTTGTTCTGTTCCTTCAGTTTAAAAAAAAAAAAAAATAGAATTGTTCCAAGCCGTAATGCTTAGAGGCGTTTTCCAAGTCAAGCGATTTGCTTATTGACAAACGGTCTCCTTCACGTGCATGACCTGTATACTTAGAGATTATTCACATGATTATGTACTGAGAACTCCTATCCATGATTTGGAAAATAATCTTATGTTTGATATTGTCACACTTATTTGCTCTGCACATAAAGCATGATATCCAATCCTAGCTGTGGGTCTCCATAAACAAAAAGGTCCACACTGGTTGAATTCCTCCTTCTATTCGTTTAATCATGTCATTGCTTACATTATAAAAGACCTCCCACTTTACCCTTGATTAGGCCTACTGTTATTCAGGCACCGCAAGTATCTTCCTTTTTGAAGGCAAACAAAACTTGCTAACAACAATGTACTGGACACATTTTCACCTCAAAAAAGTGAAAAGACATTACTTTTTAGGCAAAATTGTACGACATTTTTACTGTAGACGTCTAATACAACAAGTTCGATAGATTTACAGTTCATTGGTGGATAAAAGTGTGTATTAATAAATCAAAAGTGATATAAAAGACAAGCAAATTAATCTAATAATCTAAATGAAAACCATGGATCAAACGATGGATCTTCCTTTTTTTTTCACGAGTGAATCTCAGATCAAAAATTAACCCGTTCCATGCAGGAACCTGGTGGCCTGTGTGTTAAGTCACATGGGGATTTCAAAATTCAGTATGGAACGGGTTAAGTTTCCTTGTGTAAGATTTGTTGTCCCGAAAATTGCTTACACGAGGAACCTCAGCTTATGAGGCTGGAATCCATGATATTATTAAAGCACCAATGTTGAACTGTTTGTTGTTTAGATTTGGTGGCGCTCTTTTGTACAGTTTTAAAGATTTTGAAAATGATATTACCAATTGTTATTTTCACAGATGACTTTGGTGTCCAGGGAAATATTACGTCGGGGCACAATGATGCTGAATTATTTATTATTATTATTATTATTATTATTATTATTATTATTATTATTGCTATTGTTGTAGTTATCATTATTTTGGTCTCGCTGCAATAATAGTTGCACCTCATTTGCGTGTTCTTATACAATGGATAGCTGCAAATAGAGAAAACATTCCATGGCAAGCCTACAACAGAGATGGCAGAGTATAAAATATAACACAGAATGAAAGTGCTTCAAGTGACAAAAGAATACATGTTCTGGATATGTAAATTAGGTCACCAATATTTGGCAACAATTAAGCATAATTATGTTTAACAATTTTTGTAAAGAACCAAATGAGCTAATTGTGAATGCGAGACTGAGATGGTATAGAATTCATACGTCTGGGCCAGTGTGCCGAATTGATTTTTTAGCTAAACAAGTTCTGGGATTTATTAAATGAACGTTGAAGGCGTTTCTTGTTGGGTACGAGAGGATTAGTTTGAAAATAGTCATAGAATAAGAGGGTAAACGCTGAGTATAGTAGCGAAACATGAAGGTAGCAGTCTCTAAGAAATTACTGTCGTCGACTTTCAAAATTGTATGTTTTGTTTTGTTTGTTTGTTGTTGGTTTTTTTATAGATATTAGATCCATGTGAGCTCTATAATCAGTCCCAGCACAGATACGCATGGCTTTCTTTTGGACCAAAAATATTGAATTTGTAGTGCTGTACGAAGTTGCCCAGATAATGTTGCAGTATAAACGTTATATATGGCAAAACGAGTGAATTATCGGAGTTTTCTCCGTCCAAAGATCATGTCGTAATCTACGTAGAATGCTAATGTTGCGCGCAATGGGAATAGATTATGTCTGACATGCATAGGCGCCGGAAGTGGGGGGGGGGGGGGGGGGGGGGGGCAGGGGGGGGGGGGGGGCGGCCGCCCCCCCCCCCCCCCCCAATCCAAAAAGTGGGGGGGCAAAACGCATTTTTGCCCCCCCCCAAAAAAAAAAAAAGCCCCCCCCCCAAAAAAAAATAAATAGATAAATAAAAAGCAAATAAATACACAAATAAATAAAATAGATAAAATAAGATAGATATGTATATAAATGAATAAACGCGAAAAAAACATAGCTACAAACGGCAATTTTTGGACTGTAAAATGTCAAAATTTCCAAGCTCGCTCGCTCCGCTCGCTCGCATTCAATCGCTATGCCATTCTCCTAATGTTGCTGCCAGTAATTGCCAGCAGTTGCGTCTGGGCCGCCCCCCTTAATTTCCAAAGCTAATATATATATATATATATATATATATATAGCTACAAACGGCAGTTTGGGGACTGTAAAATGTCAAAATTAATGGTCAAATTTATTCGTTATGCCATTTTCCTAACGTTGCAGCAAGTAATTGCCAGCAGTTGAGCCCGGTGCGCCTACCCCTTAATTTCCAAAGCGAAAAACATAGCTACAACGGCAGTTTTTGGACTGTAGAATGTCAAAATTTTCAAGCTCGCTCGCTTCGCTTGCTCGCATTGAATCATTATGCCATTCTCCTAATGTTGCAGCCAGTAATTGCCAGCAGTTGCGCCCGATGCGCCCCCATTAATTTCCAAAGCGAAAGATATAGCTACAAACGCCAGTTTCGGGACTGTAGAATGTCAAAATTTTCAAGCTCGCTCGCTTCGCTCGCTCGCATTGAATGGTTGCGTCATTCTCTTAATGTTGCTGCCAGTAATTGCCAGCAATTGCGCCCGATGCGCCCCCATTAATTTCCAGATCGAAAGATATAGCGACAAACGACAGTTTTGGGACTGTAGAATGTCAAAATTTTCAAGCTCGCTCGCTTCGCTCGCTCGCATTGAATGGTTATGCCATTCTCCTAATGTTGCCGCCAGTAATTGCCAGCAGTTGCGCCCGATGCCCCCCCCCCTTAGTTTCCAAAGCGAAAAATATAGCTACAAACGGCAGTTTTGGGACTTTAAAATGTCAAAATTTTCAAGCTCTCTCGCTCCGCTCGCTCGCATTTTATTGTTATGCAATTCTCCTGATGTTGCTGACAGTATATAATTTTCACACCGTCATTCCATAATCCATGTAAGGAAAACTTACAATGTTGCTTAATGACTGCGTTGTTGAATGTATCACATTCCGTAATGTATTGTAGTCCCATTATTGCGCACGCACACACGCACATGCATACACACCGTCAAAATTACTTTTCCACAAGGTGCCCACCACCAATGTTTCGACCCACCTTACGACACTTTACATATATATATATATACATATATATATATATACACACACACACACACATATATATATATATATATATTTATATATATATATATATATAGATGTGTGTGTGTGTGTGTGTGTATTGTGTAACATTATGTATGGTCTATCGTGAGCCCCCTCCAATATTTGCCCCCCCAATCCAAAACTGCTTCCGGCGCGCCTGCTGACATGATCAGACCAATTCAAATATTCATTTATAACAACACGTCAAGAATGAATAAAACTTGTTTCGACAAGTTAAGCGATAGTACATTGCTCCAGAGCCAAAGTGACAATTTTGGAAGTTCAATATATTCAGTTTCGAAGTGAGATAACGGGAAAAGAATACGTTCGTATCATCTGCAAAGTTTATCATTGCAATTAATCTGACACATTAACCAAATCATTTTCATATATTACAAACAAGAGCCGACCTAAAATGAATCCTTGGGGGACACCACATGTTAACGGAAGCAAAGAAGATGGATGAGAGTCGTGAACAGTATATTGATATCTATAAGTAACTAATAAACCAATCAAACGCCCCGCACACCATAATGCTACAATTTTGAAAGTAAGATACATGATCTAGAGTACTGTAGTATCAAACGCCTTGCTGAGGTCCATAAACTCTCCGACCATGTGCTTATGGTCCGCCAAGGCGCTCGATACTCTGTCGTAATATAGTTTCAAGAGTGCAGCATCAGTGGAATGTGCTTTACGAAAACCATACTGATCACTCACCATTCAGGATTAAGCGGGTTATTGCGGGTGATTATCAACTCTGTTATTCGCAATTTTTCAAGTATCTTTGAAAAGGTAGGCAAAATAGAAATGGTTCGATAATTAGATATATTTGAGGGATCATCTTATCTATGGATTGGTACCACTTAGCTACTTTAAATGACTGTGGATATACACCTTTACATAATGAAAGGTTGAAAATAATTGTATCTCAGTGATATCAAAACTTATCGTATCATTTTCGTCAATAAATATGATCTTATTTCATCACGACTAGTAGTATAACTATCAATGATTTGGAGATTTTCAATATCTCGTTATCATTTACAGGATAAAAACTATCGTTTCATAAAAACTTATATTAACAAAATACCGAAAATCCATTCCATTCCTATCAATATTCTTTGATTTTGATCAAAATGCACATTAAATTTATTTGCAACAGTTACCACCTCCTAAAAAATAACAAAGCAATCTTATTTACACAATTTTGTATTTAAGATTTCTTTAATTACTTTCCAAGTGGAATTATAAGTTTATTACTTTTACCAATCTTTCAATTATGAAAATATGATTTACGAGACGTCCGAATGTATTTCCGTCAATTCATTTCTATATCTCTTATATTAGATATCAAAACATTATAAATCATAACTATTACTTATGAACAATTTATAACATATTCAGTCTCTTAATTGACTTCAGAATATAATTTGTGATCCCCGGGTGTTTTTTCTTCTCTTTTAACAACACTTGCTTCATCAAAATAATTTTTTTTTTTAATGAAAAAAAAAACAAACATCCAAGGACATCTCTCTAAGTTTCTAATGCCAAATCATTCTTTTATCCATTGATTAAATCAAATGTTATTTTACGTTTAACATATGTAGTAGTTTGAGAAAATCTTTTGGAAATCATATTGGAAAGGATAAAATAAATTGGGAGATGATTAGATATATTTTGCATAAAGTATACCTGACTTTAACGTATCTCGATGCGTATTTATAAAGATGTTATCTATCACAGAATCTGACTGAGGAGTTATTCTTGTCGGTTTATCAATTGTATCATAAAATGAGTGTGATAATAAAATATTAAAAAAGTTAAAGTCGAATCATTTTCATTTGCCATAATTATTCGATATTAAAAATCGCCCATTAAACAGCATATCTTATTGGAAGAGTTAATTTCCCTGAGGTTTCTAGGTCTTCTAAGAATAATTCTAGGTTTGCATTTGGGAGTGTGTAAATTAAAAATGCAATAAAAAAGTTACCAGTGTGTTACATCAACTTGAATAAAGGCAGCACTGGATGTAAAAAAAAAAAAAAAAAAAAAAAAAAAAAACCGCCAAATCATGTGTAATTTTTGGGAACAATGAATGAGTAATATAAAAACCAACACCTCCGCCTCTTCCACATTTCCTGTCAACACGAATGAATTTATAGCCATCAAGGTTTACAAGATCGGGAGATGTATCCCTCAACCACGTTTCTGTTACCCAAATAATAGAAACATTCAACTGTATGGAGGACAGAAAATGAGAGAAAAAAACTCAATTTTTTTTTTTTTTTTACTGTGCTGCGAGTGTTAACATGCAATAACCTTAAATTGGAAGATACACTATGTACTCTGACATCTGACGATGGAATTCGTGAGGTAAGGTAGGAAATATCCTCAGTTGCCTTCTATATCTGTAATTGTTGATCATTTATATAGTCATTAAACATGGAAAGCATGGAATATCAGTGACTTATCAATTATCGAAGTACAGATGTAACGAACGCATGACTTTGCAACAGAGTATCGAACGAGGAGGATGGAAGAGGGATAGGAGAGGAAGGATGCATCACAAGGCACATGAACTAGACTTACAATACAAATAGAAACACAATATTATGGTGGACATTTAATCATAAAGTATGACATGACGAATTGTTCCCCTCCAATTTCAACAGAAACAGCGTAAAGGTGACTGATTGATTGATTTTGATTTTATTTCTAAGTTTCTTTTTCATACATAAATGAAATACAAAGTCAGTTGAACGAACTAATTGAGCTCAGTATGATTTGAATCTGACAATTCAAAACAAATAAATGATTAATTCAAATATCCAACATTTTTTTTTTAAGTACAACTGTGTACGTAATACGTTCATGAAGAAATATTGTAACCAAGACTCTCTAAGAGTAGGCCCCTAAGGTTATCTTGAACAATATTGTATTACTATAGTGATGATAGTTACCAAGACTGGTGAAGATTGAATCATGACATAAAGGTAACAGAAATGTTTTTTTTTCTCTCTTTTTTTAATCAGTAGGGAGTAAAGCGTGACAAATAAAGAATGCTTGAGCTGAACATGGCTACTCCATGTTGGATTATGCAGAATAGAGGAAATTGAGAGTAAAACGTTATATGAAAATAATGCATACTATATGAGCTGAGTTAAGAGCAAACTTTGTGACTGCAAAACACAGGCAATGCAGCTCGTTCGGTAGACAAGCATACAGATGTTAAAGAACGCGCGTGCTGCTCAATTATAGTGCATAACAATAGTGATGGCAAATTTAAGTGGCTTTTATGAAAGCTATGAAAGTTAGAAGTTATAGGGGATACCGTTGTTGGTGCACCATTTTCCTGCAAAGAAATGTAATTTGGTCCCTTTCGCCTACTACTCCTTCACTTCTCTCCCCATTTTTTCTTCTCCTAAGTCAGGTTGGGTGAGATCATCGATGACGTAGAACGACTCCTTTGCGAGACTTTTCCGAGCACTTTTCATGATATCAGCATTCTCACGATATGACAGCATTTTCACCAGAATGTACCTTGGTCGATCTTCAGCTTTCCTGCCATCGCGATGAGCTCGCTCAACTTTGGTATCCGCATGCCAGACTTTTCCTTTATGATCTTATCCTTAATCTTAGGGCAATCCTCCCTCGCGTTGTCCTTGGCTTCAGGGACGCCCGCGATGCGAAAGTTATTCCTCCTGGAGAAGCTTTTTTTTTTCTTATTTACTTCAACAGCATAGCGGCTTAGCTGATCCTTCATGGATGAAACTTCCTTTTCCATTGCTGCTACCTTTTCCTCCAGATGTTTGTTCCTCTTTTCCAGTTCGTCGGCTCTAGCACTCTGGTATTCCACAGCCTTTTCCACATTCTTTATGTGTTCAACGAGCGAGTCAAGAACTTTCTTCATCATTCGCTCGAAATTGGCGGTTGCAGCTTAAGTAGTTGTCAATTGACTATGTATAGAGAGTTCGGGTGCTTTCTGCCGCTCAGGCGTATCGGGAATCTCGTCAACGTTCGAACGGGCAGCTTATCCGAGAGCAGTGGCGCCAAATCCTGTTACAGTATGCAAATGACCTGATGAAAGCTGACTATTCTGAAATCACCCATAAAAGTCATGACGAGACATGTAGTTTTGCCAAATCACGGCTGAAGTCTCAAGAGAATTGGGTGGAAGAATGTTCACTCTACACTCAGTACGTAGAAAAACACTTTTTTCTTTTTACTTATAAAATGTTCAGTTTGGCTGAGTATTTGGCATATTTCATATTCAAGACATTTCGAAGATCCTTAGGCAGCTCACGACAGCTAAGTCAAAATAAAAGCGCAAGTGTGACATCACACACCATCCAGTTCAATAGCTGGTAAACAATTTTGTGCAATTCTCTGAAATGGCTGTTTGTGCGTTATCGTTAAAAAAAAAAATGCATGGTGCAAGTGTGCCCTTCAGACGCTTCAATCAACTGCATCGAGACTTAATGATTAATTTGTGTTCCTCTTTGATGTGCCATGAGTTGGATGTACAATTCCTTTTAATTGGTGTGTTCAGTTTCATTGTATTTAAGAAGAAGGTATATTTACTTAAGTTTATCAAGATGCTTGTAAATTTCTTGATGGTAATTGTTTCTTGAAAGATGCCGTTAAAGCAAGAAACTTGCAACTGTGATTGACCCCCTATCAAGAGTACACCAAATGCAGCACTTGGTAAAAAAGAAAATGTACAGTGTATTTTGAATAGCTAACATAGTCCAATTCAAGAATCACTTCTCTGAAATACAGTAATTATTTTACTTTTAAAATACTGAGCCAATATACTTAAGACAACAATTATCTTTTGAATACTGCTTTAAGGTCAAATGATTTATCTAGGCAAAGATTTCTTCTTACTATCGTGTATATTTCTTATTTCGTGCTCTTTTTGGGGGCCTAATTATTGATTTGAATGCCATCCCATAAATTAAAGCTGTCTGAACATGTCCTAAGTTTTGTGATTAACTATTGTTTATCAACTGAATACCGGGATGTCACTTTTTTTATCTACAGGTATCTAGGACTCTTCTGGATATTGTCATGTTGCACCCACTGTTGGACTCTGCAACACATACAGACCACCATCATGGGATTGAGCTATCCACTGAGTACTAAAGTTTGTTTACGTAATATGAGAGCCAACTTTTCCACACACTGAAGACCCTGTTTTGCCTAAACTGACTTCAGTTTTCAGTAAAGGTACAAGATGTCGGATGAGTATGACTTGAATTCCCCAGCGGGCTTTGCTGAATCCGCCGCACACAGTGACACAGAGTCTGTTTCCTCAGTTGCAAGCAGCACAACAATTCGTGATGGCAAGAGAAGAGGACGACGCAAAAAGCAAAATCAGAGGAGCGACGGGGGACGGAGAAAGTCAGAATTTGGTCCTAATCTGAGTGTCCGTGAGCTTCAATGTTTACTTAGAGACAAGTCCGTGCTGGCTGTGGAGATGAGGTCACGGAAAAGTCTCCTGGAGCAACTCCTCAGGGATGATGATATTGGGAATGATATGATGTTATGCCTTCTCAAAGTTCTTGCTTTAATCTCCCAGACCCGTGATGAGGATGCTAGGGAGGTGTTCAACTTCTTCGCAAAACAGGGATTCATTAAAGTGCATTTGCTCCTGCATGCACTTATGTGTAGGTTGCAAGCTGAAAGAGGAATGTGTGAAGAAAACATACATAACCTTGTGGAAATATCCCAAGCGTTTGTAGAGTATGATGCTAGCAGTCTTTTAGACATACGTGTGATTTTGACGGTAGTTCATGACAGTTTGACATGTTACATGATGAAAACTGGAAATCGTAATGACAAAACAGTCGTGAGGTCACTTGGAATTGTACAGCAGGTTTTGTCCGGACATCTACCAGAAGTGGAAAAGTTGCAAGCTACGTCTAGGTCCACTGTACCAATATTTCCTACAGCTGGAGAGGTAGTAGATACAGATGCACAATCACCCATGTTGTCATATACGCGCCGTGAGGGTCCATCTTCAGTAGATGACTTCCTCGATGTACACTTTCATATCCTGCGTGAAGACATTGTCGGACCTCTTCGTGCGGTAATTTCCAAGTATCACAGGATCAAACGACTCAGAGGTATCCATGCCGCACAAAGAGAGTGTCATGTCTACACTGGAGTGAAAATTGTAGAGGAAAATGCATGGGAAAAATCTGACTCACTGACTTTCCAAATCAGGTTCGACACCTCGCATCTCGGTAACATATCTTGGGATACCACAAAGATCTTATCGTGTGGCTCGATGCTGTGTCTCACCACATCACATTTTCATCACATGATATTTGCTATGGTTGCTAGCCGCGATGTGAAGTTACTGAAGCTGGGATATGTCAAAATTCAGGTGCTCAGAACGGAAGATGTGACAGAACTGTGTTCTGGAAAGACGTTCTTCATGATCGATTCTTGGAACAACATTGAGGAGTCAAGTGTAACCTTGCAAGCTTTACAACAACTACCTGCAGACTCATTACCCTTAGCATCTCACATTGTGTTCCAATCCCCACCAGAAAATTGCCAAGGCTGTCTGAAAAGTGACACAAACATGACATTTGATGTGGGTCCCCTTCTCAAGGAGGAAACCAAAACCAGGAGAACTCAGCCAACATTTCGCATACATTTGCAGCAACCAGACGAATGGCCAACAGATACGAGACTGAATGTTGATGGTGATCAACTTGTCGCAATAAAGGCAGCTCTTACCAATGAAATGACAGTCATCACTGGTCAGCCTGGTACTGGTAAAACATACGTTGGGCTAAAGTTGGTTCAGCTCTTTCTGTGTAATATTCACTCAAGGAGCGAAACTGGATCCCTGGGTAAAAGTGGCGTGGGAGGACCAATTCTCTTCATCTGTGCATCCAAGGCTACTCTTGATGAGTTTCTTGTGCAGGTATTGATGTTCCAGCGGTCAGGCATTGTCCGAGTAGGACCACTTTCCTGTCGCAAGATTTTGCAAGACCATAATCTGGAAAGATACCGTGAGAAGCAGACGCCTCCAACAACTGAACGCACTGTGCAGGAGAAGCTCAAAAACTGTAAGGAAAGGTGTGCAAATGCCCATCGCAACATGTTGCTCCTCAGAAAATCAGTTTTGCCTGAAAATGTCCTTAAACCAATCATCAGTGCAGGGCACTATCAAAGCCTCAAAGAGGGAAATGAAGGCAATGGGGCCATCATCATCCTAGATTGGCTTGTTTCAGATATCATCACCAAGGATGATTTGGATATGTTGAAAAGGGGACTTCCTCCAACAGTGACTTGCTTCACATGTAAGGAGGAGACATTACAGGATTGTTCGTGGATAAACCAGGAGATGCCATGTGCACTGGACCTTGCAGCAGCTCAAGTTGCCCAAAAAGTCAGAGACAAGATTGGAAACCAGCTTCAATCAAGAGACAAAATGACCAACACTGAGGTCGAGAGTGTCACAGATGTTTGGAGCTTGAATTCTCACAACAGATGGCGTTTGTATCGACACTGGGTGCTTGAACTTGAAAAACTTCTGCGAGAGAGAATCAGAGCATTGTCTGCGGAGCTTGCTCAGACTTGTGGACTGCGAGTACAAGAAGAAACAGACTTCATGATATTTAGATCTGCAAAGCTGATTGGAATGACTGCAGCAAATGCCATTAAACATCGTGAAGCTATGTACCGCGTCAGTCCACAAGTGGTGATCTGTGATGAGGCTGCTGACATTCTGCAGTCAACATCAGCAGCTTTTCTGCCTCCTAGTTGCAATCGACTCGTCCTCATCGGTAAAGAGAGTGACACCCTTTATCACTTTCAGCTGGCAAAGAGGGTTGCTAGAGATCACAATGTAGAGTTTTCATTGATGGGACAATGCCTCAGGATGAATCACGCTGTCTACAAGCTTCAAACCCAGCATCGCATGAGCCCAACCTGTTCAAAGATCAGCAGATTGATTCTTGGAGAAGAATATCAACCAGATCCATCCGTGACGGAGCTTCCACCTGTAAGTGGTGTTGCAAACAGTGTATTCTTCGTTGAACACAATGACCGGACCTCTCCAGAACTCTATGAGGCGTCATTTCTGACCGCATTTTATGATTTCCTGGTGAATGGAGGATTGGCAAGGAAGCACATTTCAGTAGTTGTGCATCGCCACTCTCAGAAATCCCTTTTTAAAGGGAAGATATCTGAACGTCTGTTAAGCATTGCTGATTTGCGCGAAGAGCGTGAGGTCATCCTATTTATGTGCAGTGGCAGTGGTAGAGAGAGCAGACCAGGATATCTCCTGGAGGAACAGGCGCTTCAGTCAGTTCTGACCAGAGCAAGGAGGGGGCTATACGCAGTTGGCAACTTCACATTGCTTGCAAAGCAGAACCAGTTCTGGAGCAAGATTATTGAGGCTGCCCAGAGACTTGAATGGATAGGCCCTCATCTCCAGCTCACGTGCTCAAACCACCACAAACCAACTGGAGTTTCCACTGCTGAGGAACTTGTGCAGTACGCAAAGAATGGTTGTAATCAGCCCTGCCAAGCACGCCTGCCATGTGGGCACTCTTGCAAAGAATCCTGTCACAATCACAACCAGGAGGAAAGCCAAATTGTTTGCCGACAACCATGCGGTAACGAGATCTGTAAGAATGGACATAAATGCTCAAAGCTGTGCTCAGAGCCATGCGACACCAAATGTGGAGTAAGAGTTGAAAAGGTGCTACAATGTGGACATTCTCAGATGTTGCCATGCTACCTTCCGGTCCATCATGCAACGTGCAGAGAACAATGTTCGCGAAAGTTGCCTTGCGGACATAAATGTACAAATCTTTGTAGAAGTCCATGCAGCAAAGAATGCACAGGATTGACCAAAAAGTCAGACTATCCGTGTGGACACACAGTGGAGGTGCGATGCTGTGATGGGCCCAAGACGTGCCCCCATCCTTGCAATACATTGTTAGCTTGTGGACATCCATGCTCCGGAACCTGCGGCAAATGCCTCCGTGGCAGAATACATGTTGCTTGCGAGCAGCCGTGTGGAAGAACCCTGGTCTGTGGCCATTCTTGTGAAAGCAGCTGTTCAGCACAGTGTCCACCATGTCCCAAGCCCTGCGAGAATAGATGTCAACATAGTGCCTGCAGGAATCTCTGTGGAGAAGCCTGCGTGCCATGCAAAGAGAACTGCCTGTGGCAATGTCCTCATGTGTCCTGTCTCAAGTTGTGCGGCCATTCCTGTGATCGTAAACCATGCAACGAGCCGTGCAAGAAGATTCTGCCCTGTGGACATCCCTGCATTGGCCTGTGTGGTGAGAAGTGCCCCAGCAAGTGTCGTGTCTGTGACAAGGAAGAGGTGACTGAAATCTTCTTTGGCAGCGAGGATGATGACGATGCAAGGTGAGAGCTGTGCAAGGTTTTCATTAAGTTTGCAATGAAGATGTTATGCTCGAAACCTATGACTCTATACCTACTACACGAATATACAACTGGTTTGGCAAGTACTTTACATGTTTTTGTCTTCTGATTTCGTTCAGTTTTAATCAAACCAACCATGTCCACCAGCCCTTCCCCAATACCTGATACACAGTAAAATACAGAATTGCCAGTTACTGGAAGATAGGACAAGACAAAGCTTGTGCAGCGAACTTCCTCTTGGATATTTTTTGTTAAAATACACCTGTTTCTCAGTGTGAGAATATACTTTGAGTTCGGCAGAAGTCTGAAATTAACTTCCATTCACAGGAAGTGGAAGTTTCAAATGACTTGTTCACGACCATGCATGGGAAAGTTCAATTGATAGTAAAGTGAAATAGCCCCCAAAACTAGTGCCTCCTGAAAGTAATAAAAGAAAAGCAACAGACAACTGAAAGTAAGGAGAAAAAAATATGAATCTCAGAATAAATATGACCACGTGATTGTCTGTGCATGACACATAATTGATTATAGCGTGTCCTCCAATCGTTGTCTATGCCCAAAATGTTTTTTCACGGTTATAGAACAGTACTTCGGGCATATCACTATCAATTAGGTGTGAAATCTACAATACAGTCTGTTCAATGCTAAACCTCCCGAAGTTTGGTTGCCATGACAGCTGCATATATAACGAGACATGCTGTGTTTCCATGTCAAGCAAGGCATTACTGTGGCAACCTCGATATTCACTGTACTAAAGTACTTGTGACAATTTGGCAAGGGCATTCATCACTTCTTTTTTTTTCTGTACTCTTAGTATTGTGATTATTGTTTCTGTAAACTTAGCCATTTTTTATTCTCCACCATAAGGCCTTAATTGCCCTTGTTCAGTAGTAAATACACACACTATTTCAGTGTAGACCCAATAATTTGGTTCCATAAACATATTAGCTTTTCTGTAATGTTGGATTTGATTAATCCCTAATGATATGTCGTCTTTAATTCTTTGCCGCTTGAAACAATTAACTTTATTTGTCTCATGATTCTTCCCTCTTTGCTTTTGTCTTCATCTCGCCTGCCTATTCCATTTCTCCATAATTATATTACAAGATTTGTGGAGCTGGAAGACTGTGGCCACATCATAGAAGTCGATGCGCTGGACCAGTACATGGCTATGAGTCAGGATTCAGACGATACAATCAACATCCAGGTTTGTCTTCTGAATTCTGAATTTATCCCTCTTGCTCAAGTTGCACATACATATTGAATGCACGTCTTTCTGTGTTTGTTTGTGTGCGTGTGTGTGCATGTGTGTGTATGTGCATGTGCATGTGTGCATTTCTTTTTGTTTGTATGCATGTCAGCGTCTATACAGTGCACCATTCCAGTCATACTTATACTTACATGACTGAATCTGTGGGAAGGGCATGATATCCCCAATCAGAAACCATGATGTCCTTCACTATATATTAGGCCTTTATTTGCCCAGACAGTGTAACTTGCCATGATTTTTCATCAGCATTCCGTTAAAATCCTCCAACCTTGATTGACTTCCGGTAATTGTAAGTTAGCGGCCCACTCAGACAGGCATAACAATGTGCTTCAGTCCAACAGGAAAGCTAATGACACATTAGGGATTCAGGTGATAGAGTAGCATCTAGATTGATAAATCAGTAGTTAAGTTTTAATATACATCTGTGCCTCATGGCAAAGAAAACACTCAGTGGCATGTGCCAGTCGATGAACAAAGCACAGTTTGGGATATCTGAGATTTTTGTATATGTATGATATTTAAAAAATTATAAAAATGACTAGTCATGTATTAATCAGTGTCTAAGAAGCAATGTTCGATAAGGAATAACTTACAGATTAACATGCTGTGTGCCAAGGTAACACACAGTAATGTAATTTATGTAATACTATGAATGTAATATGAATATATACTAGTATATATATATATATATATATATATATACACAAATATTGATAATTATTCATGTCATATGTAATGGTGTGATGAAATTATGCATTCAATTTCTGTAAAATATTTTTATGTTTCTGTTGGAAATGGAAAATGAATGAATGAATGAGTGAATGAATGAATTGATTTATTAATTAATTAATGACTATTTTAAATATCCATAAGTTGATAGGACGTTTAACAACAGCAGAAGATAGAAGACAGCCAAGAGCATAAGATATTTCAAAGCAGAAGACAATCCATGGAATGACACATTGCAAAATATGAGACATTTTGGATTACGGGTGATGTTCGTTCTTCTGATGGTTCGTTATTCTGAAATACACAAAATCCTCATATCTAGATGTTTGTCAATTCAAAAATAAATAACAAAAGAAATCGTTAAGCAGTTGTGGTGTTCCAAATGTTCGTTATTCTAAAGGTTAGTAATTCTGAAAATTTGATAAGGTTCCTTATTCTGGAGCCACGTTATTTTGTAGGTTTTTTAATCCAAAAATGAAAAGATGTTTGTTATTCTTGATGCACTTCCGATGAAGCCTGTTAGAGTAAGAACCAAGAAAAAAAGCACTATTCATGGAAATCACTATGATCTTATCTGGCCATTTACAGGGTTCCAGTTTGATATGGAGTTCTGATTTCTCCCCCCCCCCCCCCATACAGCTCAAGGGTTGCCCAAGGTGCAAAACGCCCATCCGCAGAAATGTGAGGTATGGTAATGCCATCAAGAAAGCCTTATCGGATGTAGAAGCGGTGAAGACGATGATTCGAGGTAGTGATTTGGAGATCGAGAGGAAGATGGAAGGGCTGAGATCAAAGATAGCACGAATGAGGCAGCATTTGGCTTATCATGATGGCTTCATCGTGAAAGGTGACTTCACAAAGCTCTTACAGTGCTTGGAAAAATTTAAACACCTCGAAAAGGCTGTCTCCTGTCTCAACAGATTTGCCTTCCTCCAAGCCCTTGCTGATATCTTTGCCAAATTGGCAGCCCGCAACAGCTATAGCAGCTATCACTCTTCAAACCTGAGCAGTCGACGCACGACAATTACTCATCAACTGGAGAAATTGAAGAAGGCAATATTGGAGGGTCCTCTTGATCGCTTCACCGAACAGCAGGTCAAAGATTTCCAGCAAGAGGTCAGTCGTGTTGACCTCGGCCAGCAGGTTTTCACTGTATTGAGTCGCAACCTGCCCTCTTTGCAACAAACCCTGAATAGCAGCGCACTGAAATCCTTTGACAAGCTAATTTGCCAAGAAGAGCCATTTACCAAGGATGATGAACACCATGCGCGACAGCTCTTGCATCAGGTAAAGCAGCTCACAGGCCATGTTGTTCTTGGCATCAGTGATCGAGAGAGGGTCCAGATTGTTAGAGCTATTGGCTTGAACCAGGGGCATTGGTACAAATGTCCCAAAGGGCATGTGTATTGCATTGGAGAATGCGGGGGAGCCATGGAAACTGCCAGCTGCCCCGAGTGCGGGGAAAGCATCGGTGGCCAGAGCCACACTCTCACCTCGGGGAATCGTGTCGCTACGGAGATGGACGGCGCTCGGAGAGCGGCCTGGCCCACTGGATACGATGATGATAATGGCACCGTTGAAGAGATGCATTTCAACCAAGAAGACATACAGGAACAGTTTGTGATACAGCGACAAATCGAAGAGGCCAGAAGAGAGGCTGAGGAAAGAAGAAACAGAGAATGGCAGAGAGCCAGGGAGGAGAGGAGGGTAGCAGAAGAAAGAAGGATCAGAGAATGGCAGAGAGCCAGGGAGGAGAGGAGGCTAGCAGAAGAAAAAAGGATAAGAGAATTGCGGAGAGCCAGGGAGGAGAAAAGGCTAGCAGAAGAAAGAAGAAACGGAGAATTGCAGAGAGTCTGGGAAGAACAAATGCAGGAAGTAGAAAGGAGAGACAGAGAAATGCAGAGAGCCAGGGAGGAGAGAATACAGGAAGCAGAAAGGAGAAACAGAGCATTGCAGAGAGCCAGGGCCATTGCCGAGGAGAGGCTCAAGGAACAGCAGAGGGAATCACAGAAGAAGGATCAGTGCACTATTATGTAGAGATGCAGCTTATGCAGTCAGTTTGAAAAATCCTTGGAAAGTTTAGCAGATTTTAATTACTGTAAGTTAGAATTACACTTTGCATTTCATTGCCAGTGTTATTCATTATATCATTATACATGTATTATATGATTATTGTGTAAGTGATGTGTAATATCTAATATTGTTTTGGAACATTTAAGTTTGCAAAGCTATAGTTTTTTAGTTTGTCTTAACCCCTCCTATATCGATGATAAAGCATCTTCTGAGCTTGTCAAATGTGAATTCAGTATTGGACTAATTCCAAAGCTCTGTAGTAACTTTCATAGTCCTGATATGCTTTGTTCTTTGGCACAGAGAATTGGTATAGCCGAGCAAAAGCGGTAGAATCAAGCAAAATGTGTTTGATATCACACTATTGATGACATTTTGAAATCCTGCAGATATTCGTTGAAGCATTTTGTGATAGTATTTCACATATTTTAAGCATACATAGAGGGGCTTATTGTACTCTTCACATTATCACTGTCCTTTCTTTAGCTTCCAGTGGGTATAGAAAGTGTGTATACCTAGTGCTTTGAGGTATTTCTGCAAGCATTTGTCTAGAAATACTCCAGATTAACTTCATTGATGTGTTTGTATGCAGTGTATAAATACACGCTGTATGACATGTAAAGTGTAGTAGCAATTGGCAACAGTGCCATGTGTGTACTTGCCGTGAATTCTGAATCTGTGGTACAGCATAGCTCAGATTGTTGGGGGTTTTTTCACGGTTTACTGCAAATACAATAATTAGATCTTAAAGCCAAGTTGCTATAGGTGAATGAGAGTGCAATATCATGTCGTAAATATGTTTTTGCCTTGAAGGAGTCTAAACTTATTCTTCCCGCAAACTTTATTGCAAAAGAATCTTAGCCGGTGGACATCTAAACTTTACTCTGCCTGATAACACAATGAAGTACAACAGTATTTACCATTATTCTATGGACGTAATGTTGCCGAAAGAGTTGACAATGAAGCCAGCCTCAGCAGATATGTAGACTTTATGTACAAGAATTCTGTACATGATTTAAAGATATTAATGTGTTGTCGTAGTCTAACTTTTGGTGGTATAGCATCATAAGTCAACAATTCTGCATTTCTCCACTTTCTTATCTCCTATGACATTGTAATGGCAATCTTTTTCGGTTGGGTTGAGAGTCACTTTTCTTTCGTTATGGCTACAATGTATCTCGTGCCTTTCATGCGGCACCTGCAAAAAAAAAAAAAAAAACCCCAAATGGACAGAAAATTTTGATAAATGCTATATACAATCCATCGTTATTTGTTTATTCATTCATTGTTGTCCCCGCCGAACGAGTTCGAGCAGGGGACTATGAAACGGGCTCCGTACGTGTGTGTGTCCGTGTGTCCGTCCGTCCGTCCGTGCGTCCGTCCGTGTGTCCGTGTGTGCGTCCGTGTGTGATCAAAATCTTCAATTTGCTACTTCTCTGTCATTTATGAGCCAATTTTGATTCTGTTTGCTTTATATGATAGCACTACATGGGAGCTTTGAAACTTCTACACACCTTTGACCTTGACCTTTGACCTATATTGTACATTTTGCTACAAAATGCTACTCCTTCGCCATTTCTAACCCGATTTCGATTCCGTTTGATTTATGTGATGGCACTAGGTGAGGGCTTCAAAACTTCTACACAGAATTTTGACCTTTGACTTCTTTGACCTTTGACCTTGATTTTTTGACCTATATTGTACATTTTGCTACAAAATGCTACTCCTTCGCCATTTCTAACCCGATTTCGATTCTGTTTGCTTTATGTGATGGCACTAGGTGAGGGCTTCAAAATTTCTACACAGAATTTTGACCTTTGACTTCTTTGACCTTTGACCTTGATTTTTGACCTGTATTGTACATTTTGCTACAAAATGCTACTCCTTCGCTATTTCTAACCGGATTTCGATTCCGTTTGCTTTATGTGATGGCACTAGGTGAGGGCTTCAAAACTTCTACACAGAATTTTGACCTTTGACTTCTTTGACCTTTGACCTTGATTTTTTGACCTATATTGTACATTTTGCTACAAAATGCTACTCCTTCGCCATTTCTAACCCGATTTCGATTCTGTTTGCTTTATGTGATGGCACTAGGTGAGGGCTTCAAAATTTCTACACAGAATTTTGACCTTTGACTTCTTTGACCTTTGACCTTGATTTTTGACCTGTATTGTACATTTTGCTACAAAATGCTACTCCTTCGCCATTTCTAACCCGATTTCGATTCTGTTTGCTTTATATGATAGCACTACATGGGAGCTTTGAAACTTCTACACAGAATTTCAGTCGTGACCTTTGACCTTGACCTTTGACCTATATTGTACATTTTGCTACAAAATGCTACTCCTTCGCCATTTCTAACCCGATTTCGATTCCGTTTGATTTATGTGATGGCACTAGGTGAGGGCTTCAAAACTTCTACACAGAATTTTGACCTTTGACTTCTTTGACCTTTGACCTTGATTTTTTGACCTATATTGTACATTTTGCTACAAAATGCTACTCCTTCGCCATTTCTAACCCAATTTCGATTCCGTTTGCTTTATGTGATGGCACTAGGTGAGGGCTTCAAAACTTCTACACAGAATTTTGACCTTTGACTTCTTTGACCTTTGACCTTGATTTTTTGACCTATATTGTACATTTTGCTACAAAATGCTAGTCCTTCGCCATTTCTAACCCGATTTCGATTCCGTTTGCTTTATGTGATGGCACTAGGTGAGGACTTCAAAACTTCTACACAGAATTTTGACCTTTGACTTCTTTGACCTTTGACCTTGATTTTTTGACCTATATTGTACATTTTGCTACAAAATGCTACTCCTTCGCCATTTCTAACCCGATTTCGATTCCGTTTGCTTTATGTGATGGCACTAGGTGAGGACTTCAAAACTTCTACACAGAATTTTGACCTTTGACTTCTTTGACCTTTGACCTTGATTTTTTGACCTATATTGTACATTTTGCTACAAAATGCTACTCCTTCGCCATTTCTAACCCGATTTCGATTCCGTTTGCTTTATGTAATGGCACTAGGTGAGGGCTTCAAAACTTCTACACAGAATTTTGACCTTTGACTTCTTTGACCTTTGACCTTGATTTTTTGACCTATATTGTACATTTTGCTACAAAATGCTACTCCTTCGCCATTTCTAACCCGATTTCGATTTCGTTTGCTTTATGTGATGGCACTAGGTGAGGGCTTCAAAACTTCTACACAGAATTTTGACCTTTGACTTCTTTGACCTTTGACCTTGATTTTTTGACCTATATTGTACATTTTGCTACAAAATGCTACTCCTTCGCCATTTCTAACCCGATTTCGATTCTGTTTGCTTTATGTGATGGCACTAGGTGAGGGCTTCAAAATTTCTACACAGAATTTTGACCTTTGACTTCTTTGACCTTTGACCTTGATTTTTGACCTGTATTGTACATTTTGCTACAAAATGCTACTCCTTCGCCATTTCTGACCGGATTTCGATTCCGTTTGCTTTATGTGATGGCACTAGGTGAGGGCTTCAAAACTTCTACACAGAATTTTGACCTTTGACTTCTTTGACCTTTGACCTTGATTTTTTGACCTATATTGTACATTTTGCTACAAAATGCTACTCCTTCGCCATTTCTAACCCGATTTCGATTCTGTTTGCTTTATGTGATGGCACTAGGTGAGGGCTTCAAAATTTCTACACAGAATTTTGACCTTTGACTTCTTTGACCTTTGACCTTGATTTTTGACCTGTATTGTACATTTTGCTACAAAATGCTACTCCTTCGCCATTTCTAACCAGATTTCGATTCCGTTTGCTTTATGTGATGGCACTAGGTGAGGGCTTCAAAACTTCTACACAGAATTTTGACCTTTGACTTCTTTGACCTTTGACCTTGATTTTTGACCTGTATTGTACATTTTGCTACAAAATGCTACTCCTTCGCCATTTCTAACCCGATTTCGATTCCGTTTGCTTTATGTGATGGCACTAGGTGAGGGCTTCAAAACTTCTACACAGAATTTTGACCTTTGACCTTGATTTTTTGAACTATATTGTACATTTTGCTACAAAATGCTACTCCTTCGCCATTTCTAACCCGATTTCGATTCCGTTTGCTTTATGTGATGGCACTAGGTGAGGGCTTCAAAACTTCTACACAGAATTTTGACCTTTGACTTCTTTGACCTTTGACCTTGATTTTTTGACCTGTATTGTACATTTTGCTGCAAAATGCTACTCCTTCGCCATTTCTAACCCAATTTCGATTCCGTTTGCTTTATGTGATGGCACTAGGTGAGGGCTTCAAAACTTCTACACAGAATTTTGACCTTTGACTTCTTTGACCTTTGACCTTGATTTTTTACCTATATTGTACATTGGCTACAAAATGCTACTCCTTCGCCATTTCTAACCGGATTTCGATTCCGTTTGCTTTATGTGATGGCACTAGGTGAGGGCTTCAAAACTTCTACACAGAATGTTGACCTTTGACTTCTTTGACCTTTGACCTTGATCTTTTGACCTATATAGTACATTTTGATACTAAATGCTACTTCCGGCGGGGACATATTTTACGCACCGCGTAATTTCTACTTTTCCTTGTTTAAATGTAATTTGCGATGTTTAAAGTAACTTTTTCCACACATCTATGTACAGATATAACATCTAAATGGATAAAAACTTTGGGCACATCTTCCCATCCCGCTCATAAATGAAAGAAGATGATATTCCACTTATTATAAATTCTTTCCCTGTTTCAGCTTGATGAAGGAGTCTATTCTTGAAAGAAACTCTTACCACAATTTAGAACCTCAAGAAGCATTTGTGAATCTGGCATCCCTCTTGTACGTCATTGTATATTAAGTAAGATCGGCCATTCTTCCAAGCCATGCTTAACGTCCATCTGGACTTTCTATTGCTGTTATTACCAATTTGTTCTCTTGTAATGCAAGATCAATGTCGGTTTACATATATGTTTTTGTTTTTAGTTACAGTTTGTCATATCTGTACCATATATTGACCGAAAGATCGGTCTGAATCTTTAATTTTTCTGGGATATGTTCCGCGGAGACTGCGTCTGGCTTCACGGAATGCCTTTGTCTACGGAGGAGAGCTGTAAATGTAAAAAAAAAAAAAAAGATTTTGAAAGAACTCTTCCGGACAGACGGATTTTTCTGTCTATACCATATACTACATTTTTCTCCTGCGGTTCATGGACTTAAAGGGATGGTACAGTATTGGTGGAGATGAGAATTGGGCTTTTAACTTTTTGCAAGATACCAAGAAAACACTTAGGAAATAGTACAGTGCATACCATTTTAGGAGAAATTCACAGTTTATTCGATGAAAATCGGGTTTGGAATAACTGAAACATCCTAAAGCAAAGTAAAACAAAGCGATTGTAATAAAGTGTGGGTCCCACACTTAACCAGAATCGCTCTGTTTTCGATATCTCTGCCATTTCAAAACCAATTTTCATCAAATAAACGTTGAATTCCTCGTGGAATTACATGCTCTTTCATATTTCACAAGAGGTTTCTCATTATCTCACCAAAAAATGTTAGAAACCTGAAATTAGGTCTCAACCAAAACTATACGATCCCTTTAATGTAATGAACAGATAAATCACATCTATGTATTTTATTGTGAACGCACTGTACCTCATTCTCTGAGGTTTTTCTTTTTTTTCTCTCTTTTGAAATAATAAAATTATGTAGCCTTTTTCTGCAGAACACAGAGTGAATTTGTGCTGTCATTACTCACGTTTATTGAAAAGATCATGGCAGCCATTTTCTGGTAGCTAAATCACTCTTGTGTAGAGAGTTGCGAAAGTTCTATGGATCACTAAAAATATGTTATGTATGAACGTACTAATGTGCCAGATGGGCAGACAAATCATGTTTGTGGTCAAAGCAAGGTGAACTTTGGCATGATGGAAGACCACTTGCGTGCAGACTTGAAGTGAACACGATGGCGCGAACGTTTTACTACCGATTGTTAATATGTGAATCTTGAACGGTGTCTACTGTATGAAACTCAATCTAATTGATTCATGTTCGATTTGTATTGTTATATAGTGTGTCTATTTTCTGCCTCTTTTATTGTAATGCCACATGTGCGTGTGGATAATTGGCGATAAGTGGTATACTGTAGTGTAGTTGTGTATGGTTTGATGATAGTGTTCAAAAGCAAACCCATTACATTTCGAATGTGTAGGCCTATATTTCCATTGTTTTTGCGTTCGCAAATTTACTTTTTCTAGTTGACTAATACATGTATATGAACTGTGAAATCAATAAGATTCCTTTGGCGAAGTGATGAGATGGAGCAATGGAAAATGGAAGAACGTCCGCGTACTCGTATATACAACATATTTTTCACATACACTTATGTATGTCTTTGTTGCCACAGCGTTTTCAGTTTTTGCTCACTATTACTTCCTTTTGCCAAATGATGCTGGCTCTTGAATGCCAACATCCAAAGCCATGACTGAAAGGTCATTATTTCTCAGTCGGTGTTTTCAAAGTGTATCGATATTCTGACCAGATTTGCAAATACATACACAATGTACTTACATGTGCCTATAATCATGTCATGACGGATAATGGTGAGGTGTCATTCCATGGATACGAAGATTTGCATTTGCATCAAGTATGGTAAAAGACAAGTCTGTCCTAGAGTTGATGTCATTTGTGATACATGTTTATAATTATACAGGTATAATAGTTTTCAATAGCCAGTGGTGCAATAAAGTTTATTGATATTAACTTTGATTTGATTTCAGGTGTGCGCATTATGTCGGCAATAAATGATAATAAAATGTTACTGCTTATTTCAAAGCTCAGTTCCAAGACAAATCTCGTTCAATATTGATTTTGTATTTTTGAATGTAATGGATATAATGCAAAGAAACTGATGATGTGTGTAACGCAATATACGCTGTGGCGGATCCAGGAGGGATGCCCCCTTTAATTTTGTTTAGATAAAAAGTTTTCTTTTTTCTTGTTAACGAAACTATCCTTGCCGGCCGATTGTATTGCGCTTATTAGTTTTTTTTATTTTTATTTGTACTTATCAGCTGATGAACCCGATAGTGTGGCACGAGAAAATACCTGTTGAGGCCTTTTTCTCTGTGTATGTGTGTGTGTGTTTTGTTTGTTTGTTTGTTTGTTTAGCTAATCGTATATGGGAGTGGTAAATAAACAACTTTGCGCCGCCCCCCCCCCCCACCCCCTCTACGGGATTCCTGTCTCCGCCCCGTGTACGAGCAACAAAATACAGGGTATATAGGGGTATACATGTAGTTGTTATACACAGTATTTCAGTCCCATACCGTGGTGTAGGTAGTATCCTGTTTGCAGTGGCGTATCTAGGGAAAACGGCGCCCGGGGCAAGCGCGAAAATTGCGCCCCTAATTGCTGAAAGTAGGCCTAATCATCCCCAACTCCATCCCGGTAGGGACTTAAAAAAAAAAGTCCACATGATATGCTTTTTCAAGCACTTAAAATGGCTCTTTTGAGGGTGATTTAAATGTAATCAATTTTGATAAATTATGGCGAGCGAGCGCAGCGAGCGAGCTGAAAAATTTTGTATTTCAGCTTACAAAACATGGAATTCCTGTCATTTTTTGCTTATTAAATCTTACAATTCTAATCAAGATATAGTGACGGCCTTATAGGCAACGATTTATACCAACCAACTTAGGACTTGAAAAAATACTGTGAATTAGTACGCGCGAGTGAGCCGAAATTTGTATATTTCCGCATCATCATCACGATTTTCTTATCTTGTCTTTTTTTTTAATATAAATTTTGGCAAGCGAGCGCAGCGAGCGAGCCAAAAATTTTTGTATTTCAGCTTAAAAAAACATGGAATTCTTGTCATTTTGTGGTTATCAAATCTTACAGGTCTAATCAAGATATAATGACGGCCTTATAATAATAATAATATAATAATTGTTTTGGATATAAACTCCAAATTTTATTGTCCAAGAATGGAAATTCATTTTGCCCAATTGATCGTGGGCCCGGCAGCCACTGAGCAGCGCCAGATCGACGTTGCTCTAACCTTTTCAACTGTTGAACGGCAAACAAGGTAGCAGCAACTCCCATCTTTTAACGTCTTTTGGTATGACGCGGCCGGGGTTTGAACCCACGACCTCCCGATTGTTATACCAACAAACTGAGAACTTGAAAAAAGATACTCTAAATTAGTACGAGGGAGTGAGCCGAAATGTGTATATTTCCGCGTCATTATTACGTTTTGTTCTCATCTTGTTTGATTTGATTTTCTGCGCCCCCCCCCCCCCATGTTCGAAACCGTTGGCGCCCTCTTTTGATCCAATCGGCGATCGCTTCAGAACGAAAGAAATTGCAGCCGATGCTCCGTGTAACATTTTGCCTGCTAAATATAAAATGACATGTGTGAACACAACAGACTTTGTCATTTTGTCCGCGTCACCATCACGTTTTGTTCTTATCTCCTTTTTTTTTTTTTTTAAATTTGGCGAGCGAGCCGACAATTTTTGTATTTCAGCTTACAAACCATGGAATTCTTGTGTGAACACAATAAACATTGTCCTTTTGTCCGCGTCATCATCATGTTTTGTTTTTATCTTGTTTGATTTGGTTTTCTGCCCCCCCCCCCCCCCCCCCCCCAATTCTCCCTCCCCCGTCCGGGCGAGTTCTTTTTTTTTTTCTTTTTTCGTTTTTGGCGTCCCAAGGAGTGGCCCCCGTTGCACGTGCCCCCCTTGCCCTCCCCCCCCCCCCATACGCCACTGCCTGTTTGAATGTGTGTGTGTGTGTTGTGTTTACGCACGTTTGGTAATGCAGATTGTTGATGTTAGAGAGAACGGGGGATACATGTATTTCTCAAAGTAAAATTTGGCGAGCGAGCCGACAATTTTTGTATGTCAGCTTACAAAACATGGAATTCTTGTGTGAACACAATAAACATTGTCCTTTTGTCCGCGTCATCATTTTTTGTTTTTATCTTGTTTGATTTGGTTTTCTGCCACCCCCCATTCTCCCTCCCCCGTCCGGGCGAGTTTGGTTTTTTTTTTCCTTCTTCGTTTTTTTTTTTTTTTTTCCTTTTTCCGTTTTTGGCGTCCCAAGAAGTGGCGCCCGGGGCACGTGCCCCCCTTGCCCCCACCCCCAGATACGCCACTGCCTGTTTGAATGTGTGTGTGTGTGTGTGTGTTTACGCACGTTTGGTAATGCAGATTGTTGATGTTAGAGAGAACGGGGGATATTTCTCAAAGTTCAATTCACGTTAACACCTAGGGCCTATACATCAACTACTTTTGATAAAGGTACACTGTACATAATTATAATACCATACTATAATACGACCGTGTACTTCCTAAGGACGATCAATGCAGGACCTTCTGGAGGAACTAGATTTATTAACTTTATGAAAGTTGTCACAAATTCTCGGTCTACAGCACTTTGAAGCACGTATGATATAAAAACACCATCTGACACACAACATTTGGTGCACTTTGCTGTTTATCTTACAACTTGTTCAGATGCAACCCTCACCCTATGTTCAAGTAAATTGGCTCTGAAGGCTATAGAGTAAAGGTTAAGCAGAATTGCACCAATCATGCCTAAATAAAACCCCAAAACTTATTATGTTCAGCGTGTTTTTACTAAACAGCGATGCCTGTTGTACTAGTAGCCTACCACAAATGTATATAGCATTAACTTGGATGTTTTTAGGTTCTCATAAGCTTTTCATCGACAATACATATAATAACACAATAATAATCATTATTCCAGTTCTATAATATTCAGCGTCTTCCTTTTTTTCTGACATGAAATAAAAACAAAAACAAAAAAACGCGTCGTCAAATCCTGAAGGGATGAAAATGTTATAGATATTGAAAACTGAACAAAGGGGGTCCTTGCTGGACAGTAAAGTTAAATTTGGTTCTGATCATTTTGCTAGTTGTTCAGTCCCAAAGATAAAGCGGCCAAATTCATAGAGGCGAAAGACTTTGTTTCACACTGAAACTAAGAAATGAACCTTGTTTATTAGAAAGTGTTTAACATCAGATCACTTTATGCGCTGTACCAAGAAACATGATAAAGTAAGGGAGCTGCAGATTAGACCTGATTTTCAGTTTTACATAATTACGTTTAAGTAAATACTATACCATTTTTATGGCGTGTCTACATCATGGAGAGAGAGAAAGATCTCACAATTGCAGACATCGATCACACACGCATACTCGCAACACTTTTACACTCCCACACACATTACAACCGAGAATTCATGACAATGTCGAAGAGCATCGCATCGCACGCTCCACATTTCCGCTCAAAACATGTTTTCTTGCTCTGCAGGCAAATTTTGAGATTATAACTTTAAAAATCAATTATGACCATGCACCTCAAAACAAACAAAAAGTTGCCAGACATGAATTTTTAGTTAAGACCATATTCTAAAAGAACAGACTTTAAGCTTCAAAATTATGTATAACTCAAATCAAATGGACTCTCCTAACCTATCTAGATATTGGAAAGAAAGCGCAAACTCAAGAAAAGTGTGATCTGAGAAAAGAGGCTCTGAAGTACAGTGTCTATTCAAGCGCTTAATCTTTCCCAACCGTGCTAGCTGTGCGATGAATGGGACAAAAAAGAGGAAGTAAACCACCAGAGTAACAATAATGAAGGGATTATCAGATTAAACTGAAATTGAGCATGCCTCATTAACACATTCTGTCCATAATTAATGCCAACTTTCAAAGCAGTAGCACTATCCTTTCAAAAGGTATTAGAGTCGAAAGTGAAGAGTGTGTACAAGGCTTTTCAGAAATGAAAAAGGGATTCTAAAGACGCACCTAATCACACTATTCTACCAAAAATGTTCGAGATAAACTGCTAAAAAACACACTTTCCTGCCCGTTTTATGATACCAAATTTTAGCATGATGAAGAAGAAGTCCCACTCTTTCAGAAAATATGAAAAAGTCAAGTTCGGCTAGGTTGACTCATTTCACTTATTTTCAGTCCTCACTCAAAATTAGTGTGTGCGACTTTGTGTTCGTTTTGAGGTGCACGGTCACAATAGTAAACGCCGAGCTATCATATTGCAGATAGATGATATACATGTACCATTTTGTTTTTGTGAAATGATTTGTCGTGTTGTTGTATAGCTAAATACATCGATGGTTTATCAAAAACAATTTTCTGTGTATTTAAGAGGGCCCCAAACATTAAGCTTTCCGTATTGGGGACCCTCCTAAGTTATATACCAGACATGACAATTTCATTTTCTTTGTATATCTTACAAATTTCGCTTTCTACTAACGAAATATATATACAATGTATATATCTATATATATATATTTTTTTTTTGGGGGGGGGGGTCGACCTTTTGCTCACCGTGGACCAATACTGGAATTTTCTTCCACGTGAGCTTAGAGATTCGGTCAACAACCTCTTTTAGGAACAACTTAAAATCGTATTTCTTTAACCGTACGGATTTTTTTTTAAGTCAGACATTCATTTCTTCGGCTTCTTTTTCTTCTTTCTCCTCTTCCCTCCTTTTTTTATCTTCTTCTTGCTCTTTCTGCTTCGGTGTAAAGCGCCTTCAACATTTAATCAGAATGGAAAATGACGCTACAGAAATTGTATGTAGTTACTGCATGCATGTATGTATGTATGTATGTATGTATGTATGTATGTATCATTATCAGCATTATTTCTGCATTCTGTCACAATGATTTCGTACATTCATTAATGTGCAACGTAAGCTTTGATACGCGATAGATTATGCAATTAGATCATTCAACTATAATGACAACTTAGGTTTTTTATTGGATTCCTTATAACACCAATTGAAAAAGAGATAACTCTAATACACATGATAGTACAAATGGATTAATGATCATATTCACCCTTATGCACTTAAGAATGTTGATTCAATGTTGCAGACCTTAATAGGCGTTTTCACATCAGCCCGATAAAAATCCAAGCTCGAGAAATTTTTCGCGATTGCGAATTAGCGCGCTATTTCATTTCTTATTCACATCAGCCCGAAGAGAATCAGCCCGAATTTTTGTCGAGCTAATTCGACAGCTGAGTATGTGCAAACAGCATAAGTAATGTGTATGCCCTCTCAAAAATTCCTCGTGATTTGTGTGCAGTGTGCCTCGATCGATCGGGTCTCACACGCTAGGCATAATGGGATGCATCGCGCTAATTTCTCGAGTCGTTTTCACATTAGGCGTTTTCACATCAGCCCCATAATAATCCAAGCTCGAGATATTTTTCGCAGAAAATAGTCAGCCAAATAGCGCGCTATTTCGAAACATCGGGCTGATGTGAAAACGCCTCATAGCAAATAGCGCGCTACTATCCCGCTATTTTAGAAATTTCTCGAGTTGGACTCGAGAAATTTCTCGATCAGAGCGATACAATTAGCGCGTTAATTTGTGTTCACATTATCAAATAGCGCGGTATTTCGCTATCGGGAAAATTTCCCAAGTCAGAAAATAGCGCGCTATTTCGAAACATCGGGCTGATGTGAAAACGCCTATTATTCTTAATCGTTGTCAGTCTTCAAATTCTTCAAAAAAAGAAGAGGTCATATAGAATTGGAAGATCTCCATGAGTGAACATTCTCGACAACATATCGCTTTCTTTCGACATTCTGATTCCTTTTTGAAATTCCGTCAGTTCTGCGGACTGGTCGCTACGTTATAAATATTGTGTATACATGTATAATATATTTCTCCAGTGGAGGTCGGGGGGGGGGGGTGACTAAAAGAAAAAGAGATGTACGTCCTATCACACCTTGGAGAGAAAGGAAGAAACTCTTGCAGTACAGTTTTCATGATGGGAAGCAGTCTACAACTAAAAGTGAAATCTTAATTACGCTTGACTCTTTTATTTGGGGTCGTCCCACAAGACCGACACCCACGATTCATGCAGCCCACGAGTTCGACATTGAAAAGAGGGTTAATGAGTCATACAGCTCGCGAGTCATACAGCTCATGAGTTCGACACCAGGCAAATAAATCCCATAAGTTCGGCATTAGGTAAAAACAGCCCACTGGTTGATAGATACAACACGGGACTTAATGTGTCGGTATCGTGGGCCTTGTTAGCTTAGTGTCGAACTCAAGGGCTGTGATTATATTATGACTCGTGAGCTGTATAACTCATGGGTTGTATGACTCGTGAGCTCTATGACTCATGAGCTGTATGACTCGTTGGTGTCGATCTCGTGACGTGCACCCTTTTATTCTTAGTAGAAGTCAAAATCCTCCTCGTCCTCTGCATCCAGGAAGGCCTCCTCCATGGCGAGCTCCAGCCTTTCTTCTTCTTCCTTCTCCGCCACCATTTCAGCGATGTCGACCAGGAGATCGAGTGCCAGATCGCCGTCGGCCCCAAAGGAGCTTGTGCTGACGGACGATGGATAAGGGGCGTACATGAGCCGCTTCCCAGAATCGCACTGCTGGCCGGGAAGGTTTGAACCACAATCGATCAATTTCAATTCGGATTTGCTGTAACACAAACGGATCTCCCACAGACGTTGGTACGTGCCTGCGTCCTGTGGGTATAGCAAATGAAGATTATGTTATAGCAATCCATTCATATGCAGTCAATATTATCCTGGCAAATAAGTTTTTCATAAGTTTCTGTGGACAAAGTTGTTCGTCGTGATCAAAGCACCAGGTTCACAGAAAGTTAAAAAAAAAAATGTGCCCAATAACTCTTAGTTCATTAGGCTATTCGACATATTTAGTTCATACGAGAACTATTACACATAATGCTGCTAGCTCAGCCTTCAGCATGATTCATAAATTTTTCATTATCTACTGGTGTATTTCCCGATGTAAAAGTGACACCTGTTTCTAAAAAGGGAGATAAATATTCGTCTTTAAATCATCAGCCTACACTGTATTTCACTTCTTCCCATAATCAGGAAGATATTTGAAAAACTTGCATACAGTAGTCTGATTAAAGTTTTGGATGAAAAAAATATTACATAAACACCATAGGCATACGGTTTAAGACAAAGGAATGGTATAAAACTATACTAATTAATTTAAGTGATGACTTGGCAAAACGAATGGATGAGGGTAATCCATTGTTAGTTTATTTCTAAGACGACTTTGCACAAGCTTTTGATACAGTAAACCATTTATGGTATTTTGCTCCCTAAATTACAAAATTATGACGCGGGTTCCCAATAGAATGGATGCTCATTCAAGCCGATTTCAATATGTTATGAGAATGTAATATCTGCACGACTGCCGATTGCATGTGGTGTTCCGCAAAGATGACAATTGGGACACACTTTCGTTTATTTCTAGATTACAAAAGCTTTCGATACAATGAAGAATGACATTCTGCTCTATAAATTACAACACTATGGCATACGTGGGATACCATTAGAATGGATGCTCATGCAGTTATTTTATCAAACCAATTTTAATCTGAAAACGTTATGACGATGCAGTGTTTCACGACTCCCTGTGATATATTACATGTGGCGCCCTCTGCGAGGATCTGTTTTGCGACTCACTCTGTTCTTCATTTTTATCAATGATTTGCCACAATCCACAGATTATTTATTATTTTTAATCTTTCATTTCATTCTTTCCATCTATAACTATCTCACATAGGCGACAACGTGACTGTGATGTCATCAATGTTGTGATCCGACATCTTAACATTTTTATTTCCTTTTCATGAGGTATACAGGGCTCGCGTGGCCACTAGAAATAACAAATATAGGGCCATTCACATTTCAAAAAAAGGCTATAGTTTGGTGGCCCGATTGGGCAGCTAAAATTAAAAATATTGTTTTAAATGCGCTAAATTTCTGTTTGAGTCCACCAAAATGTCAAATTCATAGATTCCCTAGGGCCACGGCCCACGAGAAAAAGAAGTGTCGAGCCCTGATATATCATATAATATGTATATATATATATATATATATATATATATATATGATAAATTGTGTAAAACATGTATGTATGTAGGTCTGTAATATATCACAGGAAAATTTCAGATACGAAATAAGGGAACATAAAATCTGATAAATTGTCAGAAGTAACGTAGAGGCCTAGCGATAATAAAGCTGAAGAAAAAAAGATAATAAACAAAATGAAGTTTTGGTAAGAGCATATACGTAAAATGATTATAATCACATGGATTGTCTTACAAGGTGGTAATCAGCGAGCGAGATCCACTTACTATACAAAAGACTCCTGGTGCAACCCCAAGTCCATCCTTCAATGCCTTTGTGACGTCAGCAAGTGGATAGTACAACGCGCTTGATGGAGCGACTTTGCCCGTGTTCAGGATTCTATAAAAATGAGGCAAACATTGCAGCGAAAGTGTCGGTTAATACAGTTTGCCAGCGTATCCACGTTTTCACAGGTTAACAATGCTCTCCCATACAAATGGTCCTGCCATTATTATAAGCCAGGCGTTTTAACAAAGTTTAGAATATAATTAGAGGCATAAGGATTGATACCTCTTTTTTCGAGGGCGGGATTCGAACTTGGGATTTTCTGTTACAGAATGCACAACCTAGTAAGTAGTTCCGCAGTACCAGTCCTAGTCTAAAGCCTGTCTTTGAATAAAGTCCTTACAAATTCATTAATTTACTATCACGCAATCAAATCCATACTATCAATCGTAGTCATGAAGACTGCGATACATGTATGGCCTACTAACAACAGGTTTCAGCAGAAAATACATTTTAACAGAAATATTTTACCTTTACACTTCAGCCACTTCGAGAAATCGGTATGATAATATATAGACAAAAGAAATTCTTAAATGTCCGTCGCGATCAAATAAAATGATAGGGCCTACATGACTTGTATGGTAATTAGATAGTGACGTCATCATCCTCTGACACGCTGTTAATATCATACTCTATTAACACACTGGAGAAAACGTGGGCATGGAGGAATATTCCATTTCAACATCTATGTTTGACTTGTCATCACGTTGTCATGATCTACACGGGCATCCTCTGTAACAGTGTGCATTTTGCAATCAGGTGTCCACACTATATACCTTTAAAAACATGTGCTGCTGATAAATGAAATACACATTTTCTACGATCCAATTTTCTCTTGATTGATTTGTTATTCCTTAGTATAAAACAAGGTTTTTCTAAGTTGTAGAATCGTGTTACTTGTTGCTGTGAAAACATAATTTCTTTGCTTGTGGTAAGATATAAATAATCGTTAAATTTAATGATATAGATGTGCACATTAACTATACGACATTATACTTTATGTATACAATACAATCCTTACACACAATAATCATGTGAGGGAGTGAGCGGCAGTGCTGTTGTTGATATCTAATTTCTTTGTATTCTAATCTCATGTTAGGTCTACCGGGGACACAGAATCGTTCCATACTATACCGGGTGTCCCAAAAAAAGCGGAACGGTGGATTTTCAGTACCTTGCGTTCTAAAAGTGATATATTTTTTGACATCATTAGAAAGAGCATCTTCCGCAAAAAATGAAAAATAAAAAATGATACCAAAGTCATTAAATTTGGTTCAGTATTTTTTTATTCTACGCCAATTTCTATAAATGCAGTCATTTTCAATTTTTTGCGACTTATGAGATAATAATTTGGATGCGACACGCGTTCCATACGGCGAATTGTATAAGCTCGTTGATCCATGTCAACAAAAGATAACGCTTTCATATTGGGCGCGCGCACACACAGACACAGACACGCAGACACACACACACACACACACACACTACTTTTTCCTGGCCAGTGCCCAATGTGAGAGCTGTATCTTTTGTTGACATGGATCACCGAGCTTACACAATATTCACCGTATGGATCGCGTGTTGCACTCAAATTATTATCCCATAAGTCCCAAAAATCCGGCGAAATTTGAAAATGACTGCATTTTCAGAAATTGGCGTAGAATAAAAAGTATTGAACTAAATTTAATGATTTTGGTATCATTGTCTTCCGCGGAAAATGCTCTTTCTAATGATGTCAAAAAATATATCACTTTTAGAACGCAAAGTACTGAAAATCCACCGTTTCGCTTTTTTTTGGGACACCCGGTATAGACTACCAAGTATATGTATACGATTCAGGCGAACTAAACTAATGAATCATTAATCTTACGCTTTCAGGTCGTGTTGTCCGTACAACTCAAGAGTCTTATTGAAGTATTTCACTGCGGTGTTGGTCGCTGCCACGTCGGTAGCGCACGTCCCGTGTCTCTTGTACTCGTGCATCCTGTGAGTTCAAGTAAATGACAAATGAGAAATTTAACTCCTTTAACACAGGAAAGCCCCCATACTTGTGGACTGAGTGGAAGCAGTAGAACACATCAGTGAAAGTGAAAGTGAAAGTAAAACATTATTGCACAATCGATTCATACGTTATGAATTTTTAAAATTTCATTGCCGTCATTGCTGGATAAGGAGACTACTACACTTCATGACGTCATTATGGACACTAATAAGAGAACATAAAGAAAATTCGACACAGTTTTACTTTATTTACATAATATAAGAGCACATTACTAACCTGTTTTTTTACTAGCATGGGAAATGATATTACCCTGAACTTTATGAAGTAACAGGTAGATGGAATGTGCACTTTCAACCCTGAACTTTAAGTCACTGGCAAGTAGATGGAATGTGTACTTTTCATGAACATTGAATCTTATGGAAATGTTACTTATATTTTCTTTTTATTGTTGATCATAATGACGTCATAAAGTGCATTTAGTCTTCTTTCATCTCAGTCCTATAATTTCCGTATATCCGTGGTATTTTTGATGATCAGAATTATTCAGTACAAGAATGTAAGCCAATCAAGAGTAACTTTGTCAAATATTGAGCATACGTCATGATTTCCTTTGTATAACAAATTCCTCGTCGTAGCGGGGTACTGAAAAATATTTAATATACAATAGGAAACACTATAAAGTCCAAGAACTGTGATTAGAATATACATCACCGAACTACAGAATTCTACATGACTCTTGGTCTTTGTAACAATGTCCCTCTTGCACTCAGTGCCCCAATACGATAAGAAATTCCATATTCATATTCAGATAAATTTATTGTTCATTTAGGAAATTATTTTTGTTGGCATATGGGGGTACCCACAGGAATATCTACATACATACATACATGTACATACACACATACAAATAAATACGATTTTCAATATATACACAATTATACAAGCATGATTTATATTCACAATACAGTAAACACATACATCACTACAAATGCATAATTCCTTATAATTCATTAGGTTACTGCATGATTTAGTGTGTTGATAAATCAATGTCTATCAGTCAATCGATCATATAATTTTTTGTATTACGTGTGGGGGGAATGCAGCCTACAAGCTCAGCTTTTTAGCATTCCTCCCCATTTCCAACATTTTCCTATACCTACAAGTTTTCTGTAAATTTTATCCTTTACTTCGTATAATGACATTTATGCACTGTATTCAATTTTTTGTAATATATCTATATGTTTTTGTTGGAAATGAAAAATAAATGAATGAATGAATGAATGAATGAACTTAAAGAAAGGCTCTGCATACTAATCGATGGTCAAATCTTTATTTTGTCATATTTTGTTGTAAAGATATAACACATGTATCCCTATCGTAATCATCAGTGGGGTTGTATTTGATTTATATTCCCGTCAACAATTTTCTAGCGTTCATGACTTGTACAACAGCGGTAAAGAGGTCTTCAGGCAATATGAGACCTGTAGAAAGATACATGTATTACTACTCACCAAAAGTCAGCGTGACTTCCAGTGTAAGATGGCCACTTTTTCGTCAGGTCTGCATTCATGCTCTGGTAGGGGAAAAAGAAATAGACAATCACAAAGCATCGTACTGGAACTCGAGCGTTGTAATCTGCTTAAGAGTTTAAATCTTTATAATGCTCTGGTGGAAAGAAAAAAAAAAGAAAGAAAAACACATATTGTTTTGGAACTGTAACATTAAACGAAAGGTACAAATTTGGAGTTTGGATAAAACCTCACTACATTCATATTCATACTGATAAACATGCAAAAATACATAAAGAAATATTGGTGTGCAATTGAAATTCTTCAACATCTATAGGCCCTACCTCCTAGAATAATGAAAACAGTGATCGTACAACCACGACAAAACATGTCTAAAGGGATATAGTTGTTACAAAACTGGTAAAGATATAACAGCCTCGTATTGGATGGATTTTTTTCCAAGGTCTCGAAGGAAGCAATGTTAGTAACCACTTATATGGGCACATCAAGTATTGAACGGGCGGGTTTATGCTCCCATAATATTGAATGAGTTCAACCATCACCCATGCAGCATCTATAGGGGCCTTTATACGTTTTCCACCTTCTCTTGGTTATGACATTGTACAAACTTCCTAGTCTCTTCCAGTAATGATTAGTTAGGTCTTTAAGCAAGCCGTTCGGCGAACGCATGTTAAAATACATTTATAGTACTGACACTTTGCTAACAATGACAGGTTTGCTTTGTGTGTGTTTATTAGTTTGTCTGTTTGTTTCTTAGGCATCGAGTGCGTGGATAATGACGTAAAAGCGGCGGCATGTATATTTATGATCATTTTTCATGGAATGCAAACTTCATACCGCCAGATCGCTGTTAGCGAAAGTGAGTGAATTGTCGCAGCTGACTGGACCTTTCTGCCCGTTCTTCGCTGGCCTGAAAGAGAGACAAAGTTCGTTTCATTTTGTTTTATTTCACTTTAATCAAGGTGTACATCCAGACATAAAATTCAATGTAAATTGAGATATCAAATACAATCTAACCAACAGAGCACATAACAATGATCAAAAGATATGAAGCTGAAGTGGTTTATGTCAAAACTTGCATGGAAACTGTGGCAACCCAGGCAAACTGAAATATAGATCATTAATAAAAACATATAATATAAATGATGTAAATAAATCTTAAAATAGAAATAATATAGTAGTTGGAGACAATAACAGAGGGCCAATTTAAGTAGGTTGAAATATCATCTATGCGAAAAAAAAATCGATACATTGCAAATTCCGATGATGTAGATATTCATGTCCATCTGAATTACGATGCTCATACACATAGCATAATACTACGAATGACAATTTTTTTTTTGGGGGGGGGGAGGGGAATTGAAAAATATCAAAACGGGTACTCGAGGTAGAATTATCTAGAATATGGTTACCGTATCAAGTGATGTAAAAGGAAGACGAAGAAACTTGCGATCAATATTGTATCAAGAAACACACAAACTCACGCTCTTAGAATTTGAGTGTAGTAAATCCGCTCTACACAGATCTTTCCTTTTAACAATAACATTGATTAAGGTTTGTTAATCATGTTCAACCAGAAATTATAAACTTAATATAAAATGCCTATTTTATGACATGATACGACCGTACAGCTCACATCTTTCAAGCCAAAAATATGATTAAAGAATTCCTTTGTCGGCAATTTCATGATAATATCCTCAATTTACAACAGCGTTGCTGTGCTCGCTTTTGAGTGGAAGAGAGAGGCTGACTGCGTTGCAGATGAAAAAAAAAGAAGAAGTGGAAAACACTCAAAAAAGGTAAAAAAAGAGACGAGTCAAAATTCAGCTGCCAGTCAAACTCACCATAGTCCGTGGATGGTCCAGATCTTCTCCGCGCCCGCAGGATAGGTGCAGGTTTTCTGCATTTACAAAGACAGAGTATAATTTAGTTCATGTCCAACACTACCATTCAATCATACGCTTTTTAATACAATTGCATTTTCTCGTTATTTTTTCGCGGTAATAAAAGGAAAAGTTATTGAACATAATGTTGTATTTTTCTAAACACACACACACATACTCACACGTAAGGAGCAATGTACATATTTATATATTATACAGAGACCTAAAACATGATTTTATGCCTCGACAAATAATATCATTGTATTTTTTTTTTTCAATGTGAATATTAGGAACATTTTTTTTTCGCTTGAAAAAAAAAAGACAGCAAAATAGAAATGGCCTACGATGCAGAAATCTTAAGTGAACGGTGATAACTTCGTTACTGCATAGTTTTACTTACACTTGCGCAGTAAGATGGCGGCCACATCTCCGTGAGAATGAACATGTCGGATGCAATTTCTTCCCTGCATACATGAATGTTATGACGAAATACAGTATGATTACTATCATAGCTATTGGAAGGAATGATCCGTAAAAAGTGCATATGAAAAGAGAGAAAAAGGCTGAGTTTTGTTATTGTCGTCTTCGTATATTTTTTTCATTTATACTTCGTTGGCATGAAGATGCTTTATATCAAAGCAATGGACAAGAAATGTTCAACCATATAGAGCAAAGAAACACAATGTCCAAACACTTGACCAGAGCAACATGATGATACATCAGTGCTCCGTTTTATCGAAACATCAAATCGATTTAAATTCCCTTACCAGACAGGCTGCCATATACTTACAGTTGAAATCAACTTTATATAATCAATTTTAACTCTTCATAAAACAGGGCCCTGGGCCCCGTTTTATCAACAGATAACATCGATTTTAAATTTCCTTAACACACTGTCTGCCATAGACTTACAGTTGGAATCAACTTTATAATCAATTTTAACTCTTTATAAACAGGGCCCAGACCAACAAAACGGTGAGTGCCCTGGAGAACGACGCGAACGCAAACGATTCAAAGGAGAAGTGCCCGGGCGATCGACGCAAACGCACACGAGGCGCGTATTATACTTACTTTGGGCATCGCCTGCAGCGTTCGCGCCGTTCTCCTACGTGTCAGTCACAAAGTGTATTCGTTATGGGAATGAAGAAGGGAATGAGCGTCATATCATGGAGTGATAGTCTAGCGAGCAGAAACATCGAACTTGCATGTTGTGAAACTGGTTTCTAACAGCATAATGGGGTGCGATGATTTTTGTTTAAAAAACAAGGGGGAAAAAGAAAAGATGGCCTTCTCTTCTTCTCCCTTATGGTCTCTACAAGTGGCTAATGCTCTGATATTTCGCCCTTTCAAATGCCAAGGACTTAACTTTCGCTAGTTCACTTAATTCTTTTGAGTTCACATTACACAGGAAATAATTATTTGCTAATAATCCCTCAATGACGTAATAATAATGATAATGAAAATAATAAGAAGAATAGTTTTGATAATATTGATAATAATAATTATTGTTCATTATCATTATTATCATTATTGTTATTATTATTATCATCACTATTATTAGTATCATTATTAGTATTATCACTATTATTATTATCACTATTATTATCATCATTATTATCTTTTATCATTGTTATCATCAGCATAGTAATAATAGTAGCAGTAGTAGTAGTAAGAATGATTATTATCATAATAATAGTAGTAACAATTCCAATAATAATCATAATAATCTTACCAAACTGGATTCCACAAGAAAGATCTGCCCTCCCCGAGCCTGGCCGACGACAGGCATGCCACCAAGGAGACAATAACCGCTGTAAGGAATGCCATATTTTTTTTTTTTTATTCAGATGCAAAGAGCAAAACGATAGAAAGAGCTGCAACTTTCAAAGTCCTGGAAGACGATGAGAGGAACTTCAGGAGCGAGGTGTTTCTAACTTCACCGTGAAGGAAGCAGAGGCGACTTAATACCTTTTGACCTGGCTTTTATATCCCTACAAAATTGTTGGGGAGAGAAGTAATTCTGATGCTCCCTTGGTTCCATTCTACTTTTCACACAAAGAAAGATACCATTCTACACAGGATTGACTACTTATCACGACTTGACCAAGACTTGACCATGACAAGCGCCGACATGATGGATCGCCCATCAACACGGAAACCTTGTTTGGTCATCAATCAGTTTGGATCGATGCTGGTCAGTAGCGACCTTCTTGCCCTTTAAAGTCATAATTTACCATTTGCAGATGAAACAAAAACCCAGCATTGGTGCCTTAAAATAGTTCGAAAATGTGAGTTAGGGATAGAAACAATTACTGTAAAAATTTGAATCTGTATAATCGATGTTAAGTGTTGTTAATACACAAATTGTGAACAATAGTTATAATAAGAATGTTTTCAGACTAAACCGTCTACAGTTACGCTTTATTGAGAAAAACACTGATATCTCCTTATATTTTAGGCTTTATTGAGAAAATTTTATATGGTAGGATGTTTTGTGATACAACAGAACTACACATATGCATCAAAATGTGATATCTTGGACATTTTTGAAATCACCGCTCCCAAAGGTAAAGTGGACCTTTAATTGATTTCAGTCGTACATTCGTTCTTTTTTTCTTTTATCATTGCAGTTTGGCTCATTAATATTCATGCTTGTATAAGTAACGTGATAATCATCTCAGAACAAATGTTTGCAGGTGATATATATATATATATATATATATATATATATATATATATATACATACATACTATATATACATGTGTGTGTGTGTGTGTTTCAGTCAAACTTGTCTATAGCGGTCATCGAAGGGAGATTATAAAAATGACCGTTATTATAGACACCGTCATTAATCATTTTTTGTCAGGTGAACTTTTTTTTTGCATTAAATTTTCCTTTTCACCAAAAGTAATCCAAGATATTATTCTGCAATACAGTTATCAACTCTTGTCCCAAAGCTTGGGAATATCAGTTTAATCTTCTTCGTTGTTCAATTTGAATGAAATTTGTTGAAATTTGGGTTTGTTTCGTATGAACTTTGCTCCTTCTGCAATGGAAGAATTGAGGTATACATGTATTCGCATTTATTTTAGGATTGCATTATAGTGCAGGAATTGTGACAAATTATTATTCAAAATTTGAATTAAGAGATATATGGGAAATATGAGTTGGGAACTTGTTTATACAGGTATATCAGGGAATTCGTTAAACTCGTTTATATATTCAGTGAGATTAGAAGGAAAAGTTCAAAAGTTTAATGATGTAATTGAAAATTTTAGGATGTGTAAAGAAGACAAAAACAAAATAGTGGTTGACTCGGAATGAGAAACAGTTGGAATACATTTGTTAAAGACAGATCATTCAGTGCAGAAAGGCTTGTCATGACTTTCTTAACTCAGTTTTAAACGGCTGAACTTGCGAAAGAGTTTCAGCTTTTGATGCCAAATTTCGTTTTCATTGGGAAGAGTTTTTTGTTTTTTTCATTTAATTGTTCCACATCTCAAAACACAGATAACATGATACAATCGATTGAACATAAGACTGGACATAGCGTCATAATTGCAAAGAATACAAGAGAAGACAATTTTACCAACATGAATGTGGGGACCTATACTAAAAAGCAAAACTTGTAATGTATAGGTCCCTGTAAAGATGAAAATGTTGTTCTTCTTAAGCAACCTAGTAACGAAAACTATGAAAGGAAGGAAAGGGACGTAAAAGAAAAGAGAGCAAAAAGAGCGAGAGAAAGAAACGAGAGCATATAGCGAAATACTAAGTAGCCAACTGTATTGCGCTTACAAGATTCCTTGTCACCCGAGAATATAGCACATGATACATAATGATTCTTCAATTTAGGAATAGCCTTGACACAAATGACTCAGTAAAAAGAAAGAAAAGCAAACCTAGAATACCAAATAAACGATGAATCTGGTAAAGAAGAGGGAGTTCGAATAAAATTGCACGTTGTATGATTGGACATAAGCCTGCACGAGGGATTTTTTTTTTTTTTTTTAGTTTACGTGTAAAACAATTCAGTGACAACATATTCCGTGATGTTAGAGTCAAGGCTATTCCAGAATGTCGGACCTGTATGTACTATTGTTTTAAGAGCAAATGCAGTTCTTATGGGAGAAAAGCGAACTGAATTTTCCTGTCTTGTATAGAGTAGGAATGTATAACTTTATTTTTTTACAAACATGGGAGTGAAAGCATAAGGTAATTCGTCTTTAGTTAACTGGTACATGAAGATCCCAAAGGGAGTAAGAATATTATATCAAAAATCTTTAAGAGGTTGTCACTTTTGAAAAGTGGGCTTGTCGGTGCTAAATAATTTGTACAATTGATAGTTAATAAAAGACTTGAATCGTCAGCAAACAAGAGGAAAGAAAGGAGTGCGGACGACCTGGGCAAATCATTTATGTATACACAATAAAAAGAAGTGGTCCCAAAAGGGAGCCTTGTGGAACACCGCATGTTATATTTGCTGTGCTTGAATCTGAATCATTAATGTGTACAAATAGAATTGTGATCGATTTGTGAGGTAATCTCTGAACCACTTCAAGGCGCTGCCACGAATCCCGTATAATGAGACAGTTTGTACTGTAATATTTCATGATCAATTGTGTCAAACGCCCTGAGTGGTCCAGAAAATTTCCAACAGTGTGAGATTTAGCTTCGATAGCTTGAACAACTTTATTTATGTAGCAACAAAACGGCGTGAGTAGTCGAATGCTTTTTTCCGAAAACCAAATTGAGTGTCTACTAAGATATTATGATCATTTAAAAACTTGATAGTTCGGGAGTAGACAATTTTTTCAAGAACTTTGGAGAATGATGATAAAAGAGATATAGGTCTGCAATTGCCCAGGTCGTCCTGACTACCCTTCTTAAAAACAGGAATAATCTTGGCAACTTTCATTTTACTTGGAAAAACACTAGTCATTAAAGATAAATTAGATACATGGGTCAAAGGTGCGGCTACTTCCCTGATGGATAATTTGTTTCAGAAGAAACATTGAAATACCGTCATATCCTGAGCTTTTTTTTTAGCTTTAAAATTGTTTACAATATCAATAACATCCAATTCATTTACGGGCATGAAAAACATAGAAAATAGGATTGGGATTCACTAGATATAAATGAAATGGGTTTTTTTCCGTTAGTGGAATATTTCTGGCCAAATTTGACCCAATATATTCCAAATACGTGTTGAATGCTTCAGCCATATTATGAGAGTCATCATTTGTCGTTCCATTTTGTATCATTTTATCAATTTCCAGTTTCTTTCCGTCATTGTGTTTTAGTACATCATTTATAACTTTCCAGGTAGAATTGATATCATTTTTATGGATTTGAAATTGTGCAGAAAATAATCTTTTTTAGCTTTACGTAGCACAGAAGTCAAAGCATTTCGGTAAACTGAGTATTTGCGTTTTCCTTCTTCTGTGCCACTAGACTTAAAAAATATTTTTACGATTTATAGATCTCAAAATTGATTTGGTGATCCAAGGACATCTTGGGATTTTTTTTTTTTTTTTTTTGTAATTCGATTTGACCAAAGAAACAGGGAAATGAGTGTCATATAAACGCAAAACAATTTCATTGTATATATTTAAAATCCTCCTTATTGTTTACAAGATATGTAATAATCTTGCCCCATCTTATCTTAAAGATTTAATTTCCTTCCGCTCCTCCACTTCAACCCGTTCTCTTCGTTCTTCCTCCCCTCTCCAATTATCACGTGGTCCCCGCACCTGTACACGTTATGGTGATAGGGCCTTTTCAGTTATTTCCCCACTTCTTTGGAATGAACTCCCTTTTTATATTCGTAACGCTGAAAATGTTGATAGGTTTAAGTCATTGTTGAAAACTCATCTGTTTACACAACCTTAAGTTGCTGTTGTTGTTGTTGCTGTCGTTATCATAATATATGTACATAATGCTGTATTTTGTTTTTACGTTATATATATTATTTTTTCCCCGATTTGATGCGCTTAGAAACATCAGTATTAAGCGCTATAATGTTATTCATTATCATTATCATTATCATATATCAAAAGCTATATCAGCGTCATTCGTATTATCTACAAACAACAGACCGGACGGTATGATCAAGACTCAATTTAAAACTTTCTCCACGTTGTTGTGATATTACTCGAAATCCCTTTTTATTATAATTTCTTTTACTTTTTTCAAAAAATATTAGGTAACGTCACAAATATAGGGAAGTGATCCGATATATCAGAAACAATGATTCCTTGATGGGCAACGTGAGATAAATTTGTAAATATGTTGTCAATTAGTGACGAAGTTGTATCAGAAACCCTTGTTGGTTTTCGTGATACAAGGTATAAATGAATTGCACATCATTGTATCTAAAAAGTGCTTACACTGGGGCTTTTCATTATAATGAAATAAATTAATATTAAAGTCTCCCATCAATATACAATGCTTATTCATGAGAGAGGGAGAGTCAAGTACAGTTTGCAATACATCAACAAAATCGTTAAAATCACTAGACTATCACTATTTGGTTGCCTGTAAACCTCGCCAACTATAATTTTTTCGCATCTGGTATAACAATTTCTATAGAGACACATTCAATCATATCAGAGACTTGGCAAAAATTTTCCATAACATTAAACTTGACATCATCTTTAACAAACAAGGCCACACCACCACCGTGCTTACGTGTTTTATCCTTTGAAACTAGAGTGTAACCTTCAATACAGACAAGCGAATGAAGCGGATCATGCAACCATGTTTCGCAAAGACCAATGACTGAAAACGTAACTGATGAAAGATTTAAAAGTAATTTTATATTGATTAAAGTTTTAACTTAAACTTCTCACATTATGATGCATTACAGAAAAATTATTTCGTGAAGTAAAGGTTTCGCGGTGTACCGCGAAAGAGAGTTCAGTGTCAAGGTGCTTCCAACTTACTGGCGGCTATATACATTTTGACATTGATATCATAGGTCTATGTTGTTGGTTTTTTTTTTCTTTAAAGTTTCAGTTATATCTCTTGCTCTATTCTATTTTTCAGGCAACTACAAAGTGTATAGAGATATTAATCTGCGCTGGATTGTTGACCCGTCTCAAACTTCTTGGCATTATCATATGGATCATATATTGTACATGTCACTTGTATGTGTGTGTGTCTGTGTGTGTATGTGTGTGCGTGAGTGTGTTTGTGCTTTTATTTTTGATTGGTGTGATTTGCTGTAAATGTCACTTTTTTGTGTTTTGCTGCATTATGTGATAGTTCAATAATGTAACACCAGAGCAGGTTGTATATAATCATATAAAAACAAAAATGATTGTTCGGTTACAATTACAGTTCAAATTTTAGTATACTTTTTTTTCTCTTTTCAAAATCATATAAGCATTTCCGCTTCCCTTATTTGGTATAATCAAATCGCCTTGTCTTAATTTTTATCCGTTCTCCGTTTCTCTTTCACAAACACTGATTACTCGGGGCTTACAGCCAAACAAGCTTGCTTCGTGTAGGTCCCGTCATATTTCTGTTTGTATACAGCCCAAACCGAGATTTCGACCAATTATCATTATAACTACGGAATATACCACGTATGTACATTGTATATTGTTTTTGTTTGTTTTGTACATTATTGACAACGCACAAGAACTTGTGATATTACTTTTGATCTATCTATATGAGAAGTGTGAAATAAAATTGAATTGAATTGAATTGAATTGAATCGAACTGATATACTTGTTGAATCTCGTAATCAGATTGGTATCGAGTTACAGTCAGTTACTCCCCTCCTATTGTGCTCTTTCTTCGTGTGTATTCCCGGTTATGATCATGTCTTTTTGCGATGGCCGTTAAAATATACCAGCAACGTTCCCAACCCCGGACATCCGAATATCCAGGTGTCTCGTCGGTAACACATCCGAGCTTCTTGTCAACGGTCGATCGATCTCTTCTAAAGGCCGAACCAAGACGTCTCGAGGACGAAGTGGTTCTCATAGTCCTTGTCGATGACAGAAGTAATCAATCTTGACTCTCTCAGTTCCTGCATCGGCAATCAATCATTGATAGACGATGTATTCTGACATTCGTCATCTTCAGATTGATTTCAGATGATGATGATAATGATGGTGATGGTGCAGCGTTTGCTTTCTTTGTTCTTTGTCATGTGTGTAGACTATTACAATGATCATAATAAGCTCTGTGCAAAGAAAAATCATGACACTTATTGTCAATCACGGAGAAGTCGTGTACACTGTAAAGGAAGTGTACACTCTTGCGTGTGACAAATTTGTGCCTTTGTTCAGGTAGTGACTTGCATTAGCAAATACCTGCAAAGCACACAAAATTACATGATCCAAGCTAAAAATGTCATTCTAATATCCCCTACTGTTACGTTCGCAAATACATTAATGTAAAACAATTTTGATCGTCTATCAAGTAATTCTATAAACATCTGTACAACAGCAGGTGATCTTTAGCATGCAGACTCGTTCAAGAGCTGATATGTTATACCCAGTGAAATATTAGAAGAAATAAATGAAGTCATGAATTATCAACTAAAAAGACTGTGCTTAAATTGAATGACAGAAAAGAAAACAAGGCACCAACAGCTGAATGGTTTCAGAAAACAAACAAACAAACAAACAAAACCCTAGAATTCCCCTTTTCCCAAAATTCAAGTGGAACAACCTATGACGATTATTATGCGAGTGTCAACAAATCACGTTTGGTGTTATCATTGTCTGGTTATAGCGAACAATGTAACGAGGTTGCCAAATCGGTGGTTGAAATTTCGATGACTATCATATACATGTACTTCATAGAAATTGATGGCGCAGAAATTCGTTCGATGCCATGTATTAACATTCCTGTTACAGCTTTTCTTTTCAGGTTTAGCGGACTGAAGAAATTCGTGTTAAAAATGAAAAGTCACAATCTACTGGTTTATTTTTTAGTTACATTGGCGAACAAACATAAATCGTCTATCCAAAAAGTAGAAAACCCCTAAAGAGTTTGCTCATATGAAACTTTTTGCATTACAAGCAAAAAAAATCCAGAAGATATCAAACTACAAAAAGAATCATTGCCTCTTGTGTTATAACAATGTAAAACGGCATCATGAGAAAAGCATTAAAACTGAATCCTAGATTATTCCAATGGTGCCGGAAAAAGGGCTAAGAATCTTGAAACATTGGGGGTTTGTTTTGTTTGTTTGTTTGTTTGTTTTTTTTTTTTTTTGGTTTGTTTGTTTGTTTGTTTGTTTGTTTGTTTGTTTTTTAGTTTAAGTAATATCAATTTCTTGATGCCGGGAAAAAAAATGATGACCTGCTAGAAACGCTAGTCAATGTTAGTAAAAGATATATACACATTTCTCCCAAATTTACACCTGTTTCCCTGTGTAGATCTTGGGTATCTCTTTTTGTCACAAGCGAGCCAATGCTGAGAAATGCTGTGGAGAAAAAAAAAATATCAAGAAAGTACGGTGAAGAAATTACACCCATACACCCAAACTGAATGATAACTGGAAAGAGAAAGATACGATGAACGAAAAAAAAAAGCAGGTGAAATTATAACATTAGATACTTAAGGTTTAAGAGACATTATACGATGATTGAAGAATAAGAGAGAAAGAGAGAGAGAGAGAGAGGGCAACGAATGCATTGGTGTTGTATTTAGAGGGAGAAGAGTGGAATACACGAGGGACGAATTGCTGAGAATCTCTTATAGAAACCAAATACAGAACTACGAAGAACGTAGAACTACGTATAGCGTACACGCGTATCAATGTGCAGACCTCCCAACCATTCTGAATTTGGAGGAAAGAATCTGAATTTTGACTATGTCCAACTCTTGTTTCGGTAGAATTTTCCTATTTTTCTTTAAATTTTATTATACACTTTTATGGAAACTACTCTTTTTTTTCCTACTTTTGAACCAAATCATCCCTATTTTTCAGTCAAAAAGGTTGGGAGGTCTGAATATGTGTGTGTGTATGTGTGTGTGTGTGTGTGTGTGTGTGTGTGTGTGTGATACATTCCCTCATGTATCTATGTGTCCACACACACACGCACACACACACACTTTATTCCAATTATCTCACATTTTATGCAGTGCCAGTGTAAGAATACATGTATTGGAATATAAAGGTTACAAAATGGCGTCAATTCAACAATCATCTTTTAACAGTCGTATTCTTCAATGAAATCATACAAACCGTTGCAAGGATGAACTAATACTTCTTTTTAGGTAGGGGCTGCAGAATGCTAATTACTTTTTTGATGGGAAGAATCTTGAGTTTTCTTGAAATTTGTGTTTGTGTGTGTGTGGCGGGAAGGTTGATCCCTCCGTTCTCAGGCCCTGTGTAAAGTTCAAGGATTCTTTCAGGACATGTGTGTTCATATATGTATCATCTATGATGCAGAACAAATGCCAATGCACTGGATCCAAAGTTAATAATCAATAACTCATCTAACTTAGGGAAAAGAATTAATGTACATCATCATCTTCCTTTTATTTCAGTTATTATATACAAACTTTAATAATACAAATATGCATATATAGATAACTGAAAAGATGGGATATCCTGCGTGCACTACAATCTGTTACTGCTTATTTTGACACTGACCAATGAACATGAACGTGTACTAATATTCTTAGAGCTATGTATATGCACATACAGTATACATGTATGATGTTGACAATGTTAAAAAGATAAGAGTTAAGATTAAGAGAGAAGTCCATTTCATGTCTTTTACATGTTGACTCCTTCGATATCAAAACTGCCACAGGAATAAAATTGGGGTTTCTTCATAGTCTACAGCCCTTCTCTCAAGGATTGTGATCTACATTTTAAAGTTTTTTTGAACATGCAGGAGAGTTGCAATCTACAACTAAAAGACTGAATTTTTTTTTTTTAGGAAAAGACCCTCGAAATGTCATTGACATATTGGAAACACCGCGTTTTCTGCTTTTCTGAATTGTGGCCAAAACACGTACCCAAATTTTGTACATGCCAGCACTTACCACCGAAGTAAATGAGGCATGTTTTGAAGTTGACTCTAGACCCACATCCATATCCATGCCTAGCCTCTGATTCACATCTCATCATTCACATTCACATCCCTGATTCACATCTTCACAAGCTGAGACACCATTATATTTCTATGTGATATATATGTCATATCACTACATAAATTCATACATTTACTTTTCCTGGAATATGCTACAAAAAATGAATAAACAAGTAGTAAGTATACAACAATAAATCAGCAATGGAGGGAATGATCCTAATCTACGGCCAGTAGGTGTGGGCAAGAGGGTTACACCGGTAGTGCTGGCATAATGGAAAGCATTCACTGTGGAAAACATGTGTTCAGACCAGCCATAACATGTTACTAAATACACGGTAAGACATGTTGCAAAATTCTTCAACTCGCTACTAAAACAAAGCTGTACTGGGTAGAAAGAAACTCTGGATGTCAGCCCATTCTATCCTTCTCTCACCACAATCCCAAAGACGGCGTGACAAGAACAGGACTTCCACATCGTTGTTCCACAACATCTTCCCCTGTATGCTCAACCCTAGTCCTCAATGAATTAGTCAAAGAGCAACATCAACACTGATGATAGGCATATCATACTTCTTGCCAATTGCATGAACGTGGCACTCTATCAGAGATGTATGATACGTGAAAATGACGTATTGCAGGCCGAAAATATCCCTCGAAAACATATCAGGTAATAATTTGGTATTACTCATCATATATAGTTTTGATTTCTGTTCATTCGAAGACAGCAAAGCTGCAATGCAAAAATAAAGAAAATTTCAGAATAATTTTTTGAAATATTTCTTGCAACTATTTCAAATCAAATACATTTATCACCTATTACTGATTCATTCGTATTCAGGGCAGTCCAATATGCTGAAGTTTTTACACAAACTGCAGTACATGCAACGATTAATACATGCACAACTTACCAATATCTTTTTTTTTTCAATCCATGGAACCAACAAATTTATTTATTAATCATTTTATCTACGTCCCATTAGATTACAGATGGGCAGATACAAATTACAAGTTACATAATGTGCTCTAACCACTAGGATTATATTTAAAAATGTTGCATGAATGTCCAGTTTTATACAGGCAACTCCTATCATAACGAAGTCCGGCAGTTTTCTTTCGATATATCAATTTTTTTTTCATTACTATTATAGCTCAGCAATGAAGTATATAAAGATATACAGGCAATAATTTCTGGACCTGAATTCTCACTTCATTGTAACAAGAGTTTTGTTATAACCGGTGTTCGTTATAATGGGAGTACACTGTATCAATCTGGTTCAAGGAGAACTGGGCAGGGAATCCTATCCACCAGAATACAAATGTACCAGTATGCAAAGCAGGTCTTAACCCATTAAGGACGACCTGAATTTGCTATAGCACATGTTTCCCATAGACATCCGCCCGAGTATACTTGGGACTATAGTTTTCAAGAGGTTGAGACATCACTACCCTGGTGAATAAAATTTGCTGAGGAATCACGGTAAATAATCGTCCCAGTTTCAGATCACCATTATGAGCGGGCAAAAGCTCTTTCTCCTGATTGTGCATGAGGGGGACATTTCATGTCTTATACACACTATCCCTATTTCCTGGCAGGTATTGCAGTCTTTCTTGCCACGCATAGTATTACAGTCTGTGATCGTTGAGACAGCACACCATGGCTACAGCAAGACAGCTCTGTCACAGGACCCCCAAAGGCATGATAGGGATAATGGTCTTCTAGAGCTTTATCCTTTGCCTTTGATTCGCTCTATTTGCTGGCTAGGGATCCATTGTAGGGCTACGTTGGTGTATCGGCGAGCTGAAAAACAGAGAGAACCAGAGGTTGGATTGATCATTTGTCTGATTTGACTGCGAAGGAATCAAGAACTGCTTATAATCATGCAATTCACAGAACCGACGGCTTTACGTCACCTACGAAGGACTAGGCAATGAGGCAGGCCTTAACGTGTAGAATTTGGTGGCGCTCCATTAATCACACTCGTTATTTTTTCGAGGAGCTCAACTGAGGTCCTTAAAATCACTCTCCTGCTATTTTTGAGGAGCTCAATTTGATGTAAGATGATAAAATGTCTCATATTTCATAAGATTCTAATGAATACAATACTGCAGGCCTACCTATTGATTATTCTGCATAACATAAATAAATGACCACCAGCTGCACTAGTTAAAAAAAAAAAGGTTTTTCAAGCTTGTCTTTGTTCTATTTCGAAGTGACTTTTGTCTTCGTCTTGACCAATGCTCCGAATTTCAGGATATTTCTGAAAGACCATCAATTATCCACATTGATTTACACCTTCTAAATTCAAACTTTCAAATGAATGTGGATAATCATTCAGTAATATCTGGAACTGTTAATAATGAAGTTTAAAAAAATCAATAAAGAGAAAAATATTGTTCACCTGTCGCATGAGGACTTTTATTCGTGACGAATATCTGGTCAGGAGTGATTTTCAAATGGAAAATTTAATTACTTTACTTTAACTTTTGTGAAATTTTTTATCAATTTCATAGGCAATAATATGTGGTCACAATCAAGGAGAAAACCTCTCCGTATGCAAAGAAACCAATTATGATCAATATGCGGACACAACGGTTCCTCCTCGTGAGTCTCCCGGAGCCGCCGGGGACGCTCCAGTGCGTGACTGGAGCACTGGAGGGGAACATTGCCAAGGGAAAAAAAAAGAATGAACCTCACTAATCAGTTTCTCGTTATCTTCCCAAGACATACCTTTCCGGCGACTTCGATCCCAATCTCATCCAGGACCTGGTTGACAATGGCGTCCTGCTCTTCCTCCTCGTCAGATGCACCAAGAACGTCATCCAGGGTGTCATTCACTGAATGAGAGACAATCATTGGGCCTCAGAAAATGGCAATTCAAACTTTCCCACGTTCGATTGTTTGTGTGTTTTCTGCAAAGTGCTGACAGTAGTCACAGAAAATAATGATGCTAATAATAATGCTAATGCTAATAATAATAATAATAATAATAGTAATAATAATAATAATAATAACGAACTCTTTTAATGCGCCGTATCTATAGGTAACACAGTGACACTCGTGGCATACACCAGTGATAATAGTGGACTCCCGTTATAACGAAGTTGTCTGGACTGGCGGTTTTCTTTCGTTATCTCGAAATTTCGTTATAACCGAACAGTAAAGTATAGAAAGATAATCGAGATTATGATTTTGGAACCTAAATCTTTATCTCGTTGTAATAATAATTTCGTTATATACGTGTTTGTTATAACGGGAGTGCAATGTACCTCTATTTGACAATTTTTCATTTGGAATGGGCCACGATTGTATGGTAACCAAAAAGTTACTGGAACAAAAAGGTGTTGAGTTCATTCTTGAAAAGAGGGTATAAAGTCTCCATTCTCAGTTTCACAGGCAAAGAAAAGTATATCTACCTGCATATTTGATACCAGGAAAGTCTGATTTGTTACCACTCATGATTACGTGAATTCTGGAGGAAGAAAGCAACGGCCATGGAATGTGATGAATTATAGCTATGAAGGATTATGATCAGCAGGTGATTATTTCCACAAATGCCAGTCAGAAGCTGATGGTTACTTCATTCCCTTCTGGTATGAATTCAAATACACATTTAACATCAGAAATTAATGTGGCGCCATTTTACTTCACTACAGTATGTGGAAGGAAAGTGATCTCATGCGATATACATGTACACAACTACACCTGTATTTTATAAAGCAATTAAGATGTACATTCCTCATATTCCACATGTACTAATTCTCCTGTTGTTGTATTCCACAATGTGCACTTACTTGTTCAATGCGGTATACGGCACAAAAAAAAAAAAAGGATTGCAACTGATTGACAAATTGCCCTACATCGACGTAAATAAGCACTGAATTGATCAGTGCCTTAGTAGTAGCCATGATAAAACACATGGGCGTACGTACTCGAGCAGGATTCGAACCTACGACCTTCTGAGTTCCGGACAGGCGACATCTCGACTGGACCACCGAGCTTCCGCCCGACAGCAAGTGTTTGTTCTTATCCTAATAGCATGCAGCGGGTACTGCTTAATTATTCAAATTCAGGAAAATTATTTTCGTTGATGTACGGCAATTTGTCAATCAGTTGCACTGAAAACATCTCCACGGAAGAATTTCATGAATTTGAATTTAAAAAAAAAAAAAAAAAAAGATGTTGTCAAATTGTCCCCTTTGTTCAAAGCAAATATTATCATTACATTGCCCCCAGAACAAATAAATTTGATATTTTGTGGGCATGTTTGTGTTTTTCTAATTGTGTCTCACCCCTCATTTCATATTTCTATTTCCCACCTTTCAATTATCACCATGGCAATAAAATCACCAGCAGCCATAGTACAGTCATCACTTATATCGTTATCATCACCATCACTTTCACCATATTACCTCTATGTGCAATTGCAAATAGCAGTCACTCGCAGGCTATCGGTCATACTGCTATGCAACATAATTATGCTGAATATTTTACGTGTAATGATATGAAAAATAAGATCACACTAATACTATGGTGCAATGGCGGTTATGAGAATCATATCTCAGCCATAAAAAAGGTAGATTAAGTATATTTGTGCTGGTTAATGGAAAATTAAAAAGAAAACAAACAAGACAAGACAAAAGCATACCAGGAGGTGAGTTTACTGGCTAGCAAAACACAGTATGGGTGAATCGTTATTAGTTCAATTCAATTCACGTCATATTTCATTTCCAATATGACATAAATTCATCATCATCATCATCGTGATGAGCATTATAATTTTCATCATCATCGTAACGACCATTATCATTTTCATCACCATTATCATCATCAACCTCATCATCATTACCTCTGTAATATGCTCTTTCACTGCAAGTACAGTGGAATCTCCTTTATAAAGAAGAAGTCGGATATAGCAAGATACCCGATATAAACAAGGTCATTTTGCAGGTTCCGCTTTTTTCATATTCTTTTATTTTTAACCCTGATACCATGAGGTATCAATATAACGAGGAAATTTCAATGTTTCCTAACAGCTTACTATAATGAGGTTTCCCTGGCTTGCAATATCCATCATCCCCTTTTCCCTCGCCATACTCACTCATCTCTTCCTTCATCTCCATCTTGGCTGACTCCATTTCAAACTGCTTCATGTTCTGCGTCATTTTCTGTGGTTTCATCTGCTTATTCATTGCTCCCATGGCCTGCAATATCGAGGGAATTGGGAAATAGCTTTGGCATCAAACGTGTATTCCAGGATTCTTCTAATGTGCTGATAATTATGTAATGACTATCACCAAAAAAAAAAAAATGGAAAAAAATTATATCTATTCGTAGAGAAAGGGGACTGATGTTTCTTCATTTCCCCCATACCCTACACACAATTTCAAAACAATTGAAAAATTACTCCTGTTCACAGAGATATTCAACAATACATGGAAATTTTATCCCATTGACAGAGAAATTCAATCACATAGCATGAAGCATGATGACAATGGAACTGAAAAATATCACATCATAGCCCTTTTGCGTCATCACTTTAATAATATTCCAAAATATAACTCTTATTCTGTATAACATTATGAAAGAGAATAATCGTTAATGCGTAGGTGAAATTGAGATTCCTGGGTTGATCATCGGCCCCCTGCAAAGCCAATATTGTGAAATCTGTGCAGACCTGCATAGTGTCCCATACAGCAGTATGTAGATGTTGTTTCACCTACTGTATATTTTTTCAGGCACAGACTCCCAGTTGATTTGTTGCCCTGGAGACCATGCACAGACCGTCATGAAGGGCCCGTGCTGGGGCGTGCACATATGTTTTTATGGACATCTGTACAGACTCATAGGTCTACTAGGGCCCTGTTTTATGAAGAGTTAAAATTTATTACAAGGTTGATTTCAACTGTAAGCCTATGGCAGCCTGTGTAGTAAGGAAATTCAAAATTGATTTTATCTTTTGATAAAACGGGGCCATATAGGTCTTTGCACAAAGTCCTTGCTGGCTCCACATGGACCATGCACACATAGGCACAAACCTCTCTCAGATTCCACACAATTTGTTGCAGAAGTGTTCCTGAGCAGGTATAACATGTTCAAGGGCATGCAAAATGCCCACACATGTTCCTTGCTTAATCTATGCTGTTTTCTACAGGGGGTATTACAACCTTGCGGTATAGGTGCTGTTGATGTAACCACATCCATGATTCCCTCGAAGGTCTGTAGACCGTCTGTGAAGCATGTGACCACAACATCACAGGAGTGTGACCTCGTAAAAATTTCCTCGTAAAACAAAGATGCCCCTTAAACAGGAAATCCACCCCAAAATAGATAAACTTCAAAAGAAAGAGAAAAAAATCCCTACCGAATGATTAAAATCGGATAAGGAAGATATGACATTTTGAAATTTCACATTTTTTTTAAATAAAACATTTCTTGACTATAGTCATGACTGAGTTGATGATGTCATGCCCTTACAATTTTTCAGATATATTATGTTGTTTATTGAATTCGGAAAATTGTTATTTTTAGGTAATACAGGTAAAAGCTTATAACGATTATTCTAACAGATTAAAACGATTATAGACGGGGTATGTGCAACACAACAAGCCTATTCTGGCTTTCTACGCGCATACCTTTTTCTGGTTAACCAAATACACAGTGTCAATGAGCTTTTTTTTTTATTGTACCTATATTCTATCTGTTTTCCTTATTTTTTTTCTCTCTTATACTAATAAGAGATATCTAATACTTTCCTGTTTTGTCAATGTTTTCATTGTTTTGTTTGTATTTCTGCACCTTTGCACAATGTGCTCATATTTACATGTATTTTTTATCTGTACTGGATATTGAATCGGAAATAAAGATTGAATTGAAAAAAAAAGCATATTCCATACCAAAATGAATTAGAGTTAACATCTCTCCTGTTCATATTTTGGTTAATTGGAATTTTATAAGGCAAGTTTTAGATTATCCAGCTGAATATGACATTTTTGTCATTTCTGTATATGACATGAATAAGAAATTGTGAGAGCATGACATCATAAACTTGCTGATTTGAATATTCACAATGACTGGTCAAGAATTGTTTTCAGAAAAAAATTGAAATATCAGACTGTCATAACTTCCTGATTTCTTATCCGATTTTGATCATTTTTGCACGGTTGTGCAAGGATTTTTTCCTCTTTCTCATAAAATTGATTAAATTCTGGAGTGGATTTCTTCTTTATGGATCTGGACGCCCCATAGTCTCTTAAAAATCTTTAAACTGATGTGACAAAAATACTGAACTTGTTTTTAACTTACCTTTGCGGTTCTACCCATGACCTCAGCTGTGGATTTGTTTGCTACCATGATCTGCATGGAAAAGAGAGATTATTAGTATTGTATACTTGCTGAAAAAAATACAATCTATCTGTTGCATGCAATGCTGTATCCATGGCTCCATATTGAGGTTACGGTGTCTTGTCTGACAAAAGGGCTTCCTGAACACTGTATTCAGAGTAAAATTTAGGAAATTCACAATTTTTCACAGCAATTATTTCAGTGAATGTAAGGCGTCAGTCCACAGAGCATACATATAATACCTATATATAGCTGAATTAGGATTTATGGGGAAAAAACTGCACTGTCTATAAACGTTGTGGTTTCCAATCCAATTTGTTCTCTTTTACCTAAGGTGCAGAATATTTAACTCAATCCACTATGCTTTTATGCATCTTTGCAAGCTTTTCTTTTTCACTTTTTGATACGTTAATATTAGGTAGCTATTCCCTCATTTCAAATTGGTAGTATACATTGTACATTAGACTAAGTCATTTTGCATCCTTCCTCTGTACACTTAATTGCATCTTCAATCTTACACTCTACACAAGTACATCAGAATAAATCCTCAAATTCAAGCAAGGTGGATGTGGGAAAAACAATTGAGGTCTCATAGTTCTAGTCAACATAATACACACACGTATGTGCAATCATCTCATCAAATTTTCTTTCATTTTAAATCATAACATCATTTATATAACAAACGCTTATTCAACCCTGAATTTCAGAAACAACAAAATTGAGACACATTTCCTTTAATTCAAAGGAAAGTCCTCTATGACCTCTTTTACATAAAAAGAACAAAATGAAAGAGAAGTGGAAATCTGGTTAATCTTGCTAGAGAAACATGGGGATCATTACACTCTATCACATGTTCAAATTACCATATACCGCACCTTTGACTGAGCGTTGACAGAGGACATCTGGGCACTTGCTCCACACAAGCTGACTTTCTGCTTCCTAAGGTTAACGAGTTGTTTGGCGAGGATTTTCGATGCCTGTTACATGGGAAAACAAAGACAGAGACAGGGCTACATGCATGTCATCTAAACGTTCTTTATCGGGGCTTCTACCTCAAGCATAATATACACATTTAGCTTTTACAAAGGAATAGAAGAGTACTGTGACAAAAGATGATGCCTTTAAAAGACCTCATCGAAACATAACATACAAGTAACATACAACAGTTGTAAAACTGATTACAGTGTACCTGAAATAATCAATCAAAACAGGATTGGCAAATTCTATCTCTAATTTGTGACCCTGCACCACAAAACAAACAAAAAGTCGCCATACATGGATTTTTAGTTAATGACAGATTCTAAGCTTTAAATTGATGTATAACTCAAGTCAAATGGACAATCCTAACCTATCTAAATATTGGAAAGAAAGCGCTCAATCTGGAAAAGTGCGAACCGAGAAAAGAGGCTCTAAAGTAAAGGGTCTGTAGAATTACTGTCTATTCAAGCGTTTAATCTTTACCAAACCGTGCTAGCTGTGCGACGAATGGGACAAAAAACAGGATGTAAACCACTGGAGCAACAGCAATGAAGGGATTAGCAGATTAAATTGAAATTAAGCGCGCTCTATTAAAACATTCTGTCCATGATTAATGCCAACTTTCAAAGCAGTAGTGCTATCCTTTCAAAAGTTATCAGACTTGAAAGTGAAGACTTCGCAAAGGGTTATCAAGAAATGAAAAGGGGCCTCTACGACATACCTGATCTCACTACTCTTCAAAAAAGGGGGGGGGGTTGTAGAAAAACTACTGAAAATTTACTTTCCCATTCACTTTATGATCCCAAACTCAAGAATAATGTAGAAGAAGAATAGCTCTTTCAGAAAATATGGAAAACTAAAAATTGACTTGGTTGACCCGTGTCACCTTTCTTGAGCCCTCACGTGAAATCAAGGGTTGTGACTTTTTGTTCGTTTTGTGGTGCACGGTCACGTCTTGATCAAGGGAGGTTGAAAGTAACGGTGGTTTCAGGTTTTTTTGTTTTTTTTTTCTTCATGAAACATGTTCTTGGGAACAAAATGGACATCGCATCTCACCAGCGTAAAACCTTACCCAAGAGTGGAGGGAGGGGTGGATGATCAGCTATAGTCATCACATACTATAGCACGACCTATTATACACACACGCGCACGATGTGTACGTATACAAAAATGAAATGTATATTGGAATAAATAAGATGATAATATGGATATGTATTTCTTTATAGAAATTATGTGGTGGAAAGATCTTTATTTCCATGGGATTTGTTAATTTTCTTGAATTAATTCTATTGAAACAGTCATCCACATGGGCGTCCAACAGTTGTCACGGGGGGGGGGGGGTGGGAGCAAAACTTGGAAGACATGTGTGAGGGAGCGGAGCTACCAATCGAGGGGAGATCACACGAGGGAGATTTTTGCATTTTCAGACTTGAAAATCAGAGATCTGGTAACCCTTTTAGTGAAATATTCGATTTCGTTTTGTTTCCATCAAAATAGTTTTACTGTTTTGATGGAAACAAAAAATTATATTTGTCTTAAAGACAAATATAAATTCAGGGGGAGGGGTGTACAGGGGAGGGTGTGGGTGGGGGATGCCCCTCCCACACGGAGGAGGTTTTGCATTCTTAAAATTGAAAATCAGAGATCTGGTGTACTCTTTTTGTGAAAGGTACATTTTTGTTTCTATAAAAAAGCAACAAAAGTATCCAATTTTGGGAAATGTGCCCGGAGAATGCTCTCTCCCATAATAATCTTTATGAGGGAGATTTTGCATTTTCAGACTTGAAAATCAGAGAGCTTGTTCACCCTTTTTGGTTAAATATTCGATTTTTGTTTGTATCAAAAATATAAAGACATAATATATTAAGGGACTTTGCAGGGGGAGGGAGATACCCCTCCCACACGAGGAAGATTTTGCATTTTCAGACTTGAAAATCAGAGATCTGGTGCATCCTTTTGGTAAAATATTCTAGGCAATGTTGTGGGGGAGAAATTTGGAGGGGGAATACCCCCTTCCGCATGAGAGAATTTTGCATTTTGATGATCGTCATTCAACGGCCTTGTGCACACTAATTTGGTCTCATATTGAGAAAATTGTGAATCCTCAGAGTAGATAATTCATAGTCTGTATCCCCCCCCCCCCCTCCAACACGAGGAGCTCTTGTATTTTTGGAACTGAAATGGAAATAATCATATCGTATACACAATTCATATGTTATATTTGGGAAAATTGTTGATCAAATTGTAATTTGTAGATGGTCAAGAGAGGCGCGCCGCGCAGCAGGTATACTGGTATGACATTTTACGATTTCAACGTTAGAACCATGCATCAACGATATTTTGAGCGAGCGAAGCGAAAAAAAAAAGAAGATATGTATACAAATTCTTGGAGATAGAATGTTGCTCTCACTCGGCGGACGTTAATCGAACGTCTCGCAACGTGCCGAAATTAATACAATCATAAAACTTCTTCATCAATTCTTTTTTAATTTCGGGGGGATATTATGTACAGGCCACCCCCCCCCCCTCTTTCAAAGGGGAGGGGGTGCACCCTCATTTATACTAATAAATCACTCAATTGTAACTTTTCTTACAGTGCAATACCTATTCAAAGACTTGAATCAAGAAACAAATAACCGATTGTGACGACGACGACGATGATGATGATGATGCTGATTATGATGATGACAAAATTTAAGTCAAGAGGACATATCATACTTTACCTCCTTATTCCCTTGCTTTACAGCTTTCTTTATTTCCGTTTCCTGCATAATGGTAAGACCAAATATCAATTTGCAATTCACAAACTCCAAATCAAATAGATATTGAACACCTAAGATAGGAACATAATGAGAGGGTACGACATTTTCGTTGAACCATTTTCAAAATGGAGAGGACTATACAGTGCACATGCATAGTCCTGTGAGCTGAAGATTCAATTTGAATTCATTGCGAGTCCCACCTAAATTTGTGCCATCTGTGGCAGAGTACAGAAACAAATCCAACAAAACATCAAAATATTCATACACTTATAAACAGATTCTTCTTTTAAAAAAAGCAATTTTGACAAATGAATTATTGTTGAGGAACCTTGATTTGATCAATTTGCAAACCAACATATACAAATACAGGTAGTATTATTACTTTGTCATTTGCATGCTATTCAAGCCAGTATTTCATAGGTAAAACTCTGACTATTCTCATATCTTCAAAGGTTAAGGGTTAACTGTATTGTTGAGGTCATAAGCATATTACAGAGAAAAATCTAACTTTTCATAAGAAAAAAAAACTCCCTAGAAATGCTGCAGATGTGTTTTTCCTTTTTGATGGAAAGGATTCGAACATGTAACTGAGCACAGAGAAATATTATTATTACTTACCAGTTTCTTTTCATCTCGCTCCAATTTAGCACAATCTCTGTCAACACCTCGTTGTGTCTTTTTTAGGTCTCTTTCTGTCTTTTTTAAGACCTCTGCAGAACACGCAGTTATGAAAATGAAAGACAATATCAGATTGCAATGATGTTGTCTGTTCGTGTGTAACCAAAACTATAATATACTATATGTAACGGTAGCGGTAGACCTACACCAGCTCCAGCTCTGAGCACAACACTATCCACCAATTGCACAATTCACAAACATGGCTCTTACTAGACTTACAATGCTATTACTACTTGATCAAGACAAAGGTTACTTGAGTAGACCTGACAGTTAATTCACACGATAATTAGCTAGACCGTACTTCCTACACAAGGTCTAGAGATCAAGCTGTAACAAAGGATCAGTGTAAAGTCTGTTAATTCAATGATTCATGAAAATTTCTGAGGGCGTACTTGTGAAATAGGTCCCACCACTGTCTGTCTGTACTAAGTACATGTTTATAACGGCGGCTTACCTATTCTACTCGTGTGGCGTTAGGCATGACGATCAACTGTTAATCGTAAGCACAGCGTTAGGGCTTTCCTAAACAGTACATGTATTAGGGAGCTTTAGATTTGCGACGATCGCGTTGGCCAGGAAATGTGCAAACGCGGGAAATGTGCAAACGGTCAATTTTATGTGCAAACGATTCACTTCATCAATATTGTTTATATACCTATGAAAGATAAACCCTCTATCAAAACTACGCATGAATCATTCCCATTTTTGTTTGCAGTTAAAACTGTCTTGGCGATCTCCTGTCTATAGCGGGCCACCTGTTTACAACGGCCAGGTTTGTTTTTTTTTTTTTCATTTCCCTTGGGTGCATAGCCGCTATAGATAGGTTTAACTGTACAGTAAAACCTGTCTTCGTGACCACCTGTCTGTAGCAGCCACCTGCCGTATTATATACCGTATACGACCAGCATTAAAAACAATTCTCTCCGAGAGAAAAGGCATGTTAAAGATCGAATCTGTCTATAAAGGCCACCTGCCGTATACAGCCACTAAATACAATTCCATCCGTTTTCAAGAAGAATCTGAAAATGTGAAAATTCTACCTCCTCCGCTGCCCCCCCCCCCCCCCCTTCTTGGGCAACACTCGTGCAACACTCATGCCATCAGAAGGTAAATGATTTTCTGCACCGTCCGACTATTGGTTGTGAGATCGAAGGGTTAATAGCTCATCAACTCAACTTTCACCCGACACTCATCGTACACTAATCGTATCTATAAACCTAGTGAAATCCGATGGACAACGGTCTATGAAAGGAAGGTGATCCCACAGTCAGCCAACACTGACGCCTTAGCACACTTTTATCGGACAATAGCCGTTAGCTATATTATCCTGATTGTGAAGATTGGGAGTCAACGACCAAATCCCCTTGAGCGTTCCTATGTTGAATAAATAAATAAAAATGTAGGTTGAATGAATATAGCAATATTAGTTGAACACATTAGTGAAAGCTTGAGGAAAATCGGAAGATCCATTCACATGTTTCAATGCCACTACTGATGGATAAGGGGACTACAGCATTTTTTCACGTCACGTATAGAAAACGATATAACGAATTCCACAAAATTGATTTTTTTTTTCTGTGAAAAGTTCACATTCCTTCGACTTGTTACTAGCATATAATGAGAGAAATTTTATCTCTCCCCCCCCCCCCGCGCTTTCTGAGTGAGGTAAATAAGGTGATTATAATGAGATGCCAGAAAAGTGAAAATAATTAATGTTATTTCTTTCACATAATATCCTTACATCCTTTTCCATTTGCGACGTCCCCCATGTTGTAGACTTCTCATCCAGCGATAGCAGCACCGAAACCTAAGAGTTCATAACTTTTCAACTGACTGACCGATTTCCCTCAAAATCATTTCACTAAGTCACGTTTTCTACTAATATCGCTTCATCTACTACTAGTATAATCCATGCGTACATTTGGTATTCCTCTTTAAGTGCCAGCAGACTCTCCTGTGCCCCTACCTATAATGCCAGTGGACTATCTAATCGTACTTACGCACTTCTTCGCTTACCACTCCCGAAGATTCAATGACAGCGGATACTCTGGTCTGGTCCTCCCGCCGTCACCCCTAATATGCTATCCCTCATAATTGGGAAGTACAGTTGAATTTACGAAACTAAATTAAAAGGTAATAAAATAAGTGTATGTTAAGGATACAAACATTGTTGCTTGGAATTGTTTTAGCTTCCTTTTTTTAACATATAAAGAGCTTGCTTCAAAAGGCAATTAATCCACTAATTTCAGTTGATTTGGAAGCAAACTCTCAATATACAGAATAAGGGATGCATGGAATGGGCATTTCACTTCTTTATCGTCAGGAGGTATACTGTTTGGGAGAGTCTGTTTGACCAGCTTCCATACACGATTTCGATTTTGGCACAAATCAGCACAGTATCGGGTCTGAGTCTAATTGCCATGCGATTACTGACCGACTAGTCGGACTGGTGTCCTGCGATTGTCGGAAGTGTTGGGTCAGTGTCAGATCACACCCAATCACAATCAGATAAACAGATGACAGATATCGGGCGGCTAACTGCCTTCGATCCCATTATTCCGATCAACGTCAGATCTTTGTTGGATTTACTAGAAATCAGGGCCCCAAAATTCCGCTTGTCGGCTCAGATTTCATCGGAACTCGTCGCAACGCCGAAATTTTGGTATTTCGATCGGGGATCAGATGAGCCTCCGATGGTTAGTGGAACGGGGCCTTTACTATTACGAGAGGACGCAACCTAAACAACAACAAAAAAAAAAAATAAGTAAATAAAAAAAATGGCGCCCCCATGATTTTATGATCGGTGCGTCGTGTATTGAGGGAATCGAAGTAGGCCTATACGACTGCATGTCAATATTCATCTAGATCAAAAATACACTTTCAACTAAAAACGCGTGTGTAAATGTAAGAATAATCACTATCATCTGCGCTTTTCATCTAAAGCTATTCGTGAAATAAACAATGATTAAGAAACCCGCTTGCCATATTAAAGTCGTTTTCTTAAAGTCGTGCGTAAATTTACGAACAGCAATATGAAACAGGGCCCATAAGAAGGCGTAGTGAAAACTCAGACGACGCGAACTATGTACATCGCTTCTGATCGATATAAGCGATTTTGCGTATGCTCAGAAGAGGTTCTCTTTTTTCCTCTGAACGTCCCCGTCGCGAAAATCTATAAAGCTCCCTAAATTAACAGCACTCACCTGCTGATCTTGTTATCCTGTCAAAGTATGTGGAAATGAATAAAATAAATAAATAAATAAACAAATAAATAGATAAATGAATAAATAAATAAATGAATATGCTCGCGAATGCGGCCCCACCAAACGGCGTTTACGCGTGATTGATACTGCGGCGGTTTCCGCAGCATAGCATATTTCGTCCCTCCTTCTCGACTTCTGTTTCTTTTCTTTACTTTGGTGTTAGACTTTCTTTCATCATTTTATTCTCGAATGTTTTAAACCATAGATACAACCTAAACTTAACCCTAACTCTATGGGTACACAACATTGCCTTCTGACGCATGGATGTACGCGTCCTCCGGTGAGGCCTATTTCACGATTTTAAAATAAAGAGTTTGGCAGTAGATCGTATTTACGTACACTGCTTTCTCAGTAAAATTTACAGGGTCTAGAATCTAAAACCTAAACCTAAAAGAAAAGAAAGGGGGGAGGCCTGCAATTGTGTTGCACCGCACAATTCGCAATACATGGGACGATACGAGAGGTTATGACGTATACGGACAATAAAAAGAAAATATAAAGGGAATTCCACAACAACAACAACAACAACAAAAATCGTTTTTCTAGCTTAATAAAAGAGCACTTGACTAACCGCTTTCAGAAAGCAGGGGGAATAATTGCTACTCTTAACATAATCATGTCAGTATCAAGTTAATTGATGGAATGTGTCATTTTCATTAAAAAAAATGAATTTGTATGGAATTCCCCATATTGTTGTCAACATACGTCATAACCTCTAATATAGCCTCCTCATCCAGCCGTTCCAACACCAAAACTTTAAAAAGTCATAACTTTTTGCATTGATTGTCCGATTTTCCTCAAACTTTTGCTTTCTACTAATTTTAATGCTTTCACTCAATCCACATTGCCCTCTGGGTGTGGGCTCCCTTTAAGGCAATGAAGACTGAACCACTTTGTTAACAACTTATATCTATGTATATGCATGGTACCAACAATGTATGCATGTATGTACTTGTACAATGATAATAAATCAATAAATCAATCAAATCAAAACCTAGGCATCAGATTGCATTATTTCAAATTGAAATATGCAGAAACTCCCTACTATTTTATCACTATTTTTTTTTTGTTCTTATTTTTGTATAGGGCCTAATTTTCATTATCCTGGAAATAAAAAAGTTCGAACATCTCTTCCACTTCCCTGCTGCTGCTTAGTATGAATGGAATATCAACGACATTAAGCAATCGATTGCTCTATTTCAAGCTGAAAAATGCAAAAGCTCCCTTACCACGGAAGGGGGACACCCCCATCAGTCCTTCTACCCGTCCCCCCCCCCCCCCCCCAGTCGCTCCGCCCCCTCTCCTTTCTCACTCTCATCCAAGGTTGGC